>NC_084802.1:192048830-192351861 GCF_963169125.1 Humulus lupulus
GTTTCAAATGTTGCTCTGAATATTGTACATGTTTCTTATGGGTTACTCTGAATATTATACATGTTGCTTATGGGTTGATATGAATATTGTACATGCTGCTACATATGTTGCTTCCTAGTTGCTACATGGGTTATAAAGGTTGCTGAAAATCTTGCTTAAGGATTTCTCTATTTGTTGTATATGTTGTTGATTGATTTGGTTGAATCTCAATAAGCTGCTTAAAATCCTTAGGTTGCTGCAATAATATTCATAAAACAAGCAATTGGAAGAAGGTGTGAGAACAAGCGATTGCCAAGTTCTTGGGATTTAAGGAGGAGTGATTGAAATGAGGTAAATAAGATTTTATACTTTGCTTAGATCTATTGGTAGCTTTGATTTCTCTATTATTACTTTTGTTACTCTGTATTTTTGTTGGGTGTTTCAAAGGTTGCTCTGAATATGGTACATGTTGTTTATGGGTTTCTTATGTTACTTATAATTATTTGAGTTGCTGAATAGGTTGTTTCCTAGTTGCTTAAAGTGTTAGCAAAGTTGTTGAAGAGCTTGCTTGAGAGCAGTATTGTAGTTGCTGAATAGGTTGCTTAAAGGTCTCTTTAAATGTTGTTTACGGGGATTATGAGTTTATTTAAAGGTTGCTACTAATTAGGTTATAATAATGATGTTGTGTTGCTGCATATGTTGTTTTATAGTTGATTAAGTAGTTGTATATATGCTCATAATATAGGTTATGGGTTGCTCCATATGTTGCTTCCTAGTTGCTTAAGGGGTTATAAAGGTTGCTGAAGAGTTTTCTTAAGAGTTTTTCTATTTGTTGTATATGTTGTTGATTGATTTGGTTGAATCTAAATGGGCTGCTTTAAATTCTTTGGTTGCTGCAATAATATTCATAAAATGAGCAATTGAAAGAAGGTGTGAGAACAAGCAATTGCCAAGTTCTTGGAATTTAAGGATGAGTGATTGAAAGGAGGTAAATATAATTTTATACTTTGCTTAGATCAATTGGTAGCATAAATTGCTCTATTATTACTTTTTGAGTTGCTGAATATGTTGCTTCCTAGTTGCTTAAAGGGTTAAAAAGGTTACTGAAGAGCTTGCTTGAGAGTAGTATTGTAGTTGTTGAATAGGTTGCTTAAAGGTCTCTTTATATGTTGCTTGTGGGGATTATGAGTTTCTTTAAGGGCTGCTAATAATTAGTTGCTTAATAGTTGCTTAAGTTGTTGTTTATGTTGTTTATAATGATTGTGAGTCATTGAATAAGTCACTTTACTTAATGATTGCTTAAGGGTTGATCATGAATGTTTTCTTAACACATTGTTGTATAAGGTCACTTTATAGTTGAAAGTGTAACTTAAAGGGTTGCTTAATAAGTTACTTATATGTTGCTTATAAGGTTTATCTTGGTTGTAGGAAATGGATAGCACTGCAATTTTACTCCAACACAATGAGCAATGAGACCAAAACAAAAATTATATCAACTTTAATGTTTGTGGACTACTAATTCCAACTAATTGCAACTACAACAACTTGATTGGTATAATATGCAATGAATTGAAGTTGCAACTTGATTCAACATTGTTGACAATACAATATCAAGTTAGAGATGGATACCCTCCTTTAAAAGTAATTGATGATTCGCAATTGAAGTTCTACATAGAGTTGAAGAATAAGGAAATAGATATGATAAAATTCTCATTGTGTCTCACAACTGAGATAAACTCAATGCAACAATATTTTTTCTCAACTAGGATTACATCAATGCATAATCAACTCTATAATGAAGTTGCACAAACAGAAGAAGCATCATCGAATTTAGATGATGAACCAGTTGGTGATTGTGTTGTTGAAGAGGTTGCAGACTATTGATTATGCAAAAATGGTCTCCAATCAGATTATAGAAATGATAGATGAAAGAAACAGAAATAATGAAGAAGAAGTGATTAACATTGATGACGATTTATTCATCGCCAACAACCATCCCCAAGAGATCGCTTTGTCTCAAATATATAAGGACAAAGAAACATTGAAGACCGTTTTGAGCCATTATGCGATCAACAATCATTTCCAGTATTGTGTACAAAAGTCATGCAAAAAGGAGTATCTAGTTGTTTTCCTTGACAAAAATTTCAAGTGGATGTTATGAGCATCAAGGAATGGAAACACAAATCAATTCATAATTAGAAAGTTCAGCCACATTCACACTTGTGCTTTGGAGATAAGATTAAAAGACCAGCATCAAGCACTCTCGACAATCATTGCATATATTGAAAAAGTGATAGGAAAAATGACTGAATCTTATGAAAAATTGCCTATTTGTCTGTATATGTTGAATCACACAAATCCAAATCCTATATTGAACTAAAATCAGATGAAGATGGCATGTTTCTATATGCTTTTGTAGCATTGAATGCTTCAATGAAAGGTTGGCCCTATTGCATACTTGTTGTAATAGTTGATGAGACTTTCTTAAAATCAGCATATGGAGGGACATTTTGGTTGCAGCAACTCAAGATGCTAAAGGTAAAATCTTCCCCCTAGCATTCTGTGTAGTTGATTCAAAGAATGATGATTCTTGGGAGTGGTTCTTTGACAAGTTTAGGAAAGCTTATGGTGTAAGAGAAGACACGGGCATTGTATCTGACCAACATGAAAGCATTATAAAAGCAATCATCACAGTGTACTCAGAAGTACCACATGGGGCTTGCATCTTCCATCTGCTCAAAAACATGAAAAGTATGTTCAAGAAGAACTCAAAAAATTACAAGGATACATTTTTTGCAGCTGCAAATGCATACATTGTGAAAAAGTTTGAGTACAAGATGGGAGAACTTGATAGGTTTGACAAAAAGCTACGACCTTACTTAGAAAAAATTGGGTATCACAAATGGGCAAGGGTTCACTCCCCAAACAATAGGTACTCAAACATGACATCAAATATTGAAAAATCTTTGAATTCTGCAATTGTAGCAATAAGAGAGCTACCAATTTGTATGATGCTAGAGTGTTTACGAGCTATGGTGCAATAATGGAGTTGGACTAATAGGAACATAGCAAATGCAACCTCCACAAAGTTGACTGACAACATAAAGTAATCCTGAATGACAACTACATCTTAAAGTTAACGATATTATTCTCAATTAAAAATGCAAACTTCTTTTTTATTTGATTTAACTTCACTACACATAGAAAACTAACCAAACTACTCTTTATAAAAAAACAGGTGCACCCAAAAAATCATATTTTGTATGAAGTTCGTGATGATGGCAAGAAATTAAGTTGATCTCAATTCAAGAACATGCACATGCAACAGGTTTAACACCATAATTCAATTTGTTATTTAAATATTTTATTGTGGTTGCTTTGGTTTGTAGATTGATAATATGTTTATATATATATTTTGCTTATGTTGGTATATAGGGTTACATTAGAATTTTTAGGGTTTCCTTACATGTTGCTTTATAAGGTTGCTTAAGAGTATCAAGAGTTGCTTAAAAATATTATTTTATATGTTGTTCTTGGGGATTATAAGTTGTAAGTTGCTGAATAGGTTGCTTAAGTAGTTGTAATAGTTGATGTATATGTTGCTTATAATGACTGGTAGTTGCTGGATCAGTTGCTTAAGAATTGCTTAATTTGGTGTAACAATTATTGTATATGTTGCTTATAATGATTGGTGGTTGCTGAACGGGTTGCTTGTAATGATTGTTGTATATGTTGCTTATAATGATTAGTAGTTCCTGAACATGTTGCTTAAGTAGTTGTAACATTTATTGTATATGTTGCTTATAATGACTGGTAGTTGCTGGATCAACTGCTTAAGAGTTGCTTAAGTAGTTGTAACAGTTGTTGTATATGTTGCTTATAATGATTGGTAGTTATTGAACATGTTGTTTGTAACAACTGTTGTATATGTTGCTTATAATGATTGGTAGTTGCTAAACAGGCTGCTTGTAATTGTTGTTGTATATGTTGCTTATAATGATTAGTAGTTGCTGAACATGTTGCTTAAGTAGTTGTAACGATTGCTGTATATGTTGCTTATAATGACTGGTAGTTGCTGGATCAGCTGCTCAAGAGTTGCTTAAGTAGTTGTAATAGTTGCTGTATATGTTGCTTATAATGATTGGTAGTTGTTGAACATGTCGCTTGTAACGGTTGTTGTATATGTTTCTTATAATGATTAGTAGTTGCTAAATAGGTTGCTTAAGATTTAATTTATTTGTTGCTTATGTTTCTTAAAATTTGGTGATAATAATAATTGTGAGCTGATGAATAAGTTGATTAGGGTTTAACATGATGCTTAAATATATAAGCTTCCTTAACATGTTGCCCTATAGGTTGTTGAAGCATTGTTTAACAAGTTGCTTGAAGGGTTAGACTTTGGATATGATTAAATAATGAAATCACTTTAGTTGTTTTTATAAGGTTGGTTATGTTTCAATAGGTTTCAAATGGATCAACTTCCTCGTGCCCACGCAATTGTTGTTTTTAAAGAAATGAGTCAAGATCCTTATCAATATTATTCTCCATATTACACATAGGAAGCCATGGTTGCAACTTACAAGGAAATTTTATACCCTCTTGGCAATGAAGGCACTTGGCAAATACCTGAACATATCAAAGCAGTGAAAGTACACCCTCCAGAAGGAAAAATAAGAGTAGGTAGACCAAAGAAAAGAAGATGCAAAGCTACATGGGAGAAAAACAAAAAAGCAAAACAAATGCGGGAATTGCAATCAAAGTGGACATAATGGAAAGATTTGCAGAAACCTTCGACAAAAAGATTAGATATTGACTTACAAAATCATACATTATTGCTTCATTTTTTTTTCAAACACAATATGAAAAGTTCAATTGTTTGACCTTTACCATGGTTTTGGTTCATTTCCTTTATGTTTTACTTTAAAATTACTAATAATTTTTTTAATATATACATTTTATTTACTCTATAACTTTATTGTTAATTAATCTCCTTAACATGTTGCTTAGGTTTCTTTCGAGTTCCTGTACATGTAGGCATATAGAGTTGCTCACAAGGAAGCCTTATATGTTAATTTTGGGTATTATGGGTTTCCTTAAGTGTTGTTAAATTTTTTGTTATATTAGAGATTGTGGGTTGCTGAATAGGTTGCTTAAAGATTACTTAAATAATTGCAAAAGTTCCTGCATATGCTGATATAAAGATTGTGGGTTGATGAATGCTTAATGATTGCTTCAAAAAGTTGATTTATATGTTGTTATGGGGGATTATAAGCTGCAGGTTGTTGAATAGGCTAATTAAGAGTTGCTTAAAAATGTTGCTCAGGAATTTTAAGGATTGCATATCATGTTATTTTATGCGTTGGTTAAGAGTTTTCATAGTTTTTTGACAGGTTACTTTTTATGTTATTTATGATGATTGTGGGTTGCTTAAAAGTTGAATGAGTTGCTTATAAGGGGTTGCTTAGGGGTTGTTTAAGGGTTGCTGACTAAGTTGATTAAGAGTTACTTTTCACTAGTAACCTCAACAACCTCACTGGCAACCTGAGTTGCAATTCTAGCAACTTTTGGATCTTCAGCAACATGGAAAGCAACTTTAGAAACCTCAACAACTGGGGCTGTAGCTTCAACAACCTCACCAGCAACCTTTAACGCAACATCAACAACCTCACCAACAACCTGAGTTGCAACTTGATCAACTTCAGAAGCCTGGGTAACTTGAGATTGAACTTTACAAATATCATGACAATCATCAACTTGATTAAGAGTTGCTTTTAAATTTTCATTTGGAAATTATCAAAGAAAGACATTAAATGATAACAAAAAATTAATGATAATAAATATAAAAAATGAATAAAAAGAATAAATACATGAAAACTAACATGATCAACAACAAGCTTAATAAATTTGTCTGCCTAATTCTCTTGTGCTCACCTTGCCTATAAGATAAAAATCTGAAATTTTATCCTCTTCATGTGCACTAACCAAGGCTTATTCATTCCTGTGAAAAATGGAAGCATGTCCATCATAATTTTTTAGAGATGTTCAAATTTTGATGCACTTCCACGAAATGAAAATAAAAAGGCAAAAATTATAATGACACATTGGCCAAGAAGATAATTGACACTAAATTCTATCTCATGTCTTATATGCCTTCAATGTTTGTGTATTATGTTATTTTTGTATAAGCCACAAATAAATTAACATTATCAAGGGAGATAATGACTCAATCTATAAATTCATCATGTAGTGTTTATTGTTCATAATTTTGTATTTTAAAATGTGATCACTTGATTCAGTGACAACCAAATTTGGAATATTAGCAAGGAATTCACTGCCATAGGAAAATGGTATCCCATATGTGCTAGCCTTACTTTTTGTATTTATTATAAGAATTGTGTGTTTGGCTTTCTCATAGGTTTTGTCATTTCTATCACTCTCTAATCAATATTTGGGAGTACAAGAGGGTTGTGTCAGAAGGACTAATGGTTGGTCAAGTGGTGATATTAATTTGGATTTTACTAATGTTGTTGGGCTAGAGCAACTTGAGCTCATCCATCTCCATAAGACAACAGTGTTGGTTTTAGGTACCATTCTCGGTGGCACAAATGAGAGAGTTGAGGAACTTAGGAGTTTGTTGTAACGTCCCAAATTACCTAATAAGGCTTAGGGCCTTGATTAGGGGGCCAGGATAGAAATTTATGAGAATTATAGTATGTGTGATGAGTATGCATGTTTAGGTGTATTAAATATGCATGTGGGCTTGTTTCTTATTAGAAGGGCAATTTTTGTAATTTGGCCCATTATGGACATAATTTTATATATGTGATATATGTGAGAGACCACATTATTATGTGAGTTTATTTGGGCAACTCAAGACGAGACGTTCCTAGGGAGCAAGTTAGCAGGGAAGTCACAACGAGACTCAATACCCGACTCAGGGCGAGTCAAGGGGTATTTTGGGTAACTAGTATGTTATCAGGTTATCGGGTAACGAGGATAGATAATAGAGGATATATTTGGAGTTAGTGAGATTATAAGGGAAAATTGAGGATTTAGACCATTTTCCCCTCGAGGACGTTTTCGGCACCCCGAGCCTTGGGATTAGCTTATGTTGACCCAAGATTTGGCCAACTGACACTGAGTCAAAATGTGATTGATATGAATGAATGTATAGAGAAGAACGTATGGCAAAAACAATAAATCACACAAGAATTTTTATAGTGGTTCGGCCCCAGGATCTGGTAATGACCTACGTCCACTTAGACTGATATTGATATGAGAATCAGAAGAGTGATCAAAGAACTAGGGTTCAATGAGTTTCACTAACCTCTGAAGAACAATACAAGTTTACTAGGAGAATTACTATAGTTTCAAATGATTCAAAAGCCAAAAGTCCCTCCCTTGAGCTATCTCTTGCTATTTATAGGCTCAAGGGGGATTACAAAAGATTGTTACAGATATTCTTCCCTGAATAATCGGATACCCAGAGGATTGTATGAGATAAATTCGGGATTCATAAAGATCTTCCCATAAATGTTGCCTTGTACACGGAACCATCGACCAGACTGGTCGCGGGTAAGACGGGCTTACCCTGCTTCTAATGTGTCCTCTGGTCGATACTCTAGTAGATGCTTCCAGGTGTCAGCCATGTGTCCAGGGATCACTTTCCACATCATCAATGCTATTTTATTGGATAACATTTGCCCCCCAAAGTTTATTTACTACGAACAGAAAATAAACTTTTGAACGAACGACTCTTCGGTAACCCCACCTGACGTGTCAGAACCCTTCGTGTGTTCTTGAAAAAAGCAACCCACTTCTGTCTAATCATGCCTTTTCAGTTCCCCAGAAACGATTTCGACGGACATCCCGTTTCCCCATACTTTGAAAAAGGAAAACTAATGATTACACTTTTTTAATATCAGAGACAAACTTATATAAGACCTTCGAAGCCTCCTTTTTCTTTTTACGCACGCCACTGTTTTTACAAGAAACCCTAAAAACCAGAGTTTTAAACTTCCCCGGAGACCGTTTTCCTGCACTTCCAAGACTCAGACCGTGAGCTCCTTGATCTCCGAAGACCTTTCTTCCACCTCCACGATCACTCTTCTTGGTAAGTTTTCGGAATCCCATGCTTCTAATTTCTCGTGATGCATGCTATGGTGGACTGTTTAAGTTTTTCTGTTTCTGGTTTAAGGTGCTTGTAGACAGAATGTTTTATAGGCAAAGTAGAGTTACGAGTTAGTTTAAAATCCAGGATCATGCTTTTTAGGACGTAAAATCGAAGTAAAAATCCGATCTTTAAGCCAGTTGAAAAATAAATTTTTCCCGCCCTAAGGGGAGTTGAAAAAGCTTTTCCAGAAAAACTTTTTACTTTCACCTTTTGATCCGTTTTTCAAACTGTTTGTGTAGAAAGATTTAGCTTTTTGTTAGAATGTTGTTGTATAAAAGTCTAACTTTTATACTCAACCAGCGTTATTCTAAAAAGCCTTTCAAAGTTCTATATCCTCACCTCCCCATTCTTCTGTTTGCAGACATTAATGCCAGATTTGTGGGGAGGTGAAAGACCCATCGACGACGACCTTCTCGCCCAGCTGCTCGAGGGAGAAGAACAACCAGCTGACCGTGTCCACGAGATTCCTTTCTCGCGATCCTCTTCCAGACCCCATCCTTCCTCTTCAATGGCCCGCTCCAAGTCTACTGGCAAGAAAAGACCTGAGTCCAAAAGCAACCCAACTTCTCCTGCCCAGCCTGATCCGCAGGCTAGGGTTCCCTCGACCAGTGGTCGAGAAAATCTCACTCCTGACCCTAATATCCAAACTAGGGCTCGCCCTCATCATCGGAATCCGCCAGATGTCGAGTGGTATACATCCCCAGCCAGTCTAGTGACCCCTCGAATGGTCGCTAACTGCTTCAGGAAATTCCCTCTCACAGGGGTTACTATTATACGTCCTACCGCAGACCAGAGGGCTAACCTCCCAGGAGGGGCAAACAACGCCTGGTCCCGGTATCACATTGAGGCGGGAGCTTACCTCCCTCTTCATCCCTTTTTTGTGGGGGTGGCCAATTATTTTGGTGTCGCCCCCTTCCAAATAACTCCAAATGGATATAGGATGCTGGCCGCACTCTATATCCTGTATAAACTTAACAAATGGCCAGAACCTTCGCCCCACGAGGTCAACTATATTTTTGACCTTAAATCTAACCCACAGCACAACGGGACGAGCTTCTTCCACTTCTGCCACCAGGAGACCGGCCAGATGTTCTTGAGTGGCACTACCCATATATCAAACGTGGGGCACTACAATAAGGAGTATTTCCTTACTCCAGACATAACCAACAACAACTTGGCCTTCGCACGAGGAGGTAAGAGCTTGTCTTTGAGTGGTCGATACTTTAATCTAAGGTGTCTCCTTTCATTTTTCTCAAACTTTAATCTGTTTTTCAGGCCTCTGGTTACGCCCGACCCCAACACCAGACATGGCGTTGAGGTCCAACACTCTGGCCAGGACGTCTGACGCAGCAAAAAGTGTCAAGACCCTGATAACTGAAACAAACTTGAGGCTGTCTGGCCTCCTGGCTCCTCGCCATGAAACTAGAGGGTCTGTGGTGGACGAAGCCACTACTGTGGGGGTTCCCGAGCAGCAACCTCCTGTGCCTCCTCGGAGGAGGAGGCCAACAGGGGTTACAATTAGGGAACCCACGGGTAGCCCTTCTGCAGAAAGGCCTTCTGCTCCCTAAGGCAAGGGGAAACAAAAGGCCAAAGAGCCTATTGTTGACTTGGGAGAATCCTCTGACGATAATGGTAAAGTTATTTCGCTTTTAAATGGTTTTCCAATTCCCTGTCACTTATTTGATGGGGATGGTAACTTTACATATGCTCCAAATCTAGGGCCAGACTTCTTCATGCCAGATAATGAGTATATGATTAATAGAGTCAATAGTGTAGCGACCAGTAGTTGTAGCTCGGGTATTTACTTTGTTACCTCCTTTCAATTGTATAACATACTTTCACCTGCCTCTTTTCTTATTAACTTGCTGTGTTTACCTACATGCAGATATGTCTACTCCCAACATCTTTGACATGTACCAGGCCGAGGATGAAGAGGAGGTTCCTCAACTCCAACGGAAGCCTAAGAAGAGAACTGGTGAATCCAGCTGAGGCCCTCCAGCCAAGAAGGGTCAAACAGAAGACCTTCCCCAGGACGCGCCAACTGGGCAAAGTCCCGCGCCAACAGGGCAAACTTCTACCCCTCCTCCAGTTCTTTCTGAGCAGCAGCTACCCTAGCCCCGTCGAATCCTCCAGTTGCGCCTGCCAGAAAGCAGCTTACTCGTGAAGAAGCTCTTGGGGCCAAACTCATGAGTCGTGCCATTCGATCTGCCAGGGATCGTCTCGATCGCATCGGCAAAGGCGACTGTGTTAGGGCTGCAATGGTCGAAGCTGAAGACATGCTAGTCGACCAGATCCTGAACAGGACTCTGAACGAAATCTCCAGCGTAAGTACTTCTTTGTATTTTAAGCTTTAGTCTTTTAGTCCTCAAGATAAGTTCTAACTCTTTTTTGCTTTATTCACAGGCCTTGCTATCTGCCACTACTGCTCGTACCCGCGCCCAGGCTTACCTCGAGCAGGTTAAGGCAAAGGCCATCGAGAGGTACCAGGTGAAGGCAGCCGAGGAGCTTTCGGCTGCTGAGGCTAGGCATGCCAAGGAGTTGGAGGCAATGGTCCGAGAGAGGGATGCGGCGGTGACTAAGCTGTCAGAGGCTGAAGCTGCGAAGAATGCAGCAGTCAAGTTGAGGCAGGAGTATCGAGATTTTAACCAAGCCCATCTTCGCGAAATCAAGCATTTGGGAGAGGTACTCAAGTCTAAGGATGAGGCTATTGTCACTCTCGGGGGCTAGGTGAAGCAGTTGGAGCTTAACAACTCCAAGAATCTGGAAAAGTACAAGAGGACGAAACTCCGATGTTTCTACAATTTCTGGAAACATAATCAGGGTGCTGACTTTAGTTACCTTTCAGAGGAAGTCAGAACTGCTGAGTTGGCTCGATGCGCTACCCAACTGGCCGAAGAGGAGGTAAGAGCTGCAACCCCCACCTCTCCAAGCGTCGCTGGTGTGGAAGAAGAAGAAGTTGTCGAGGACGCGACCAACCAGGATGCTGCCCAGGACCCTCTGGCCCCGAATGCCTCTTATAATTTTCTCTTATATTTTTTCTTTCTTTTTGGATATACGACCCACGGGTCGTGATGTAAAGACAATGGTTTCTTTTTTAAACTTTGCTGCACGGGCAGTAAATCTTTTTTCTTTTACTTGAACAGTTACATCCAAGCAGCGATGCTTGCGGTGTAAAAGCTTAAATCTTCATGCTATAATATTTTTACTTATTATAACATTTGTCCGAATGACCGAACTTAGCATAGTACTTTGGCATGATTTAACAAAACCTAAATTTTGAAAAATACTCTAAGTACTGTAGCATGCTTTCACTCATTTTGTTCATGTGTTTACATACCTTGAGGATATGCTTTGCTATCGATGTGCCTTATATGCCCCCCAAGTGATCGAGGAGCTTTAGGTCCTTGGTCACTTGCCTTGACCATGGCCTGTTCGAACATTCCTGTTCATGCAAAAAATGATACTTGTAATACAGCAAAACAACACACGTAATGAACAAATACTTGCAAATGTAAATTCACAATGGTTGGCAAGAATGACTGGCTGCGCACAGTCCCTTATAATCTCGTATTAAAAATGGACTAAACATGTCTTTACGAGTGATTCTATAATAGAACCTTACATATACGAGCAATTAGCCATATAACGCGGCTAATCCTCTTTGCAAAACTTGTAAAAAATTGAAAATCTTTACACAAGCCAGTCCTTTAAAAAGGACTGTTCATTGATAATACTTGCGCAGGTGTTCGCCATTCCAATAGTGTGGAACGAGATCTCCGTTTAAGCGTGCAAGTTTATAGGTGCCTGGGTGAAGGACTTCTTCAATCTGGTAAGGTCCCTCCCAATTAGGTCCGTGCACTCCAGCAGTGGGGTCGCGGGTATTTAAGAAAACTCATCGTAGCACTAAGTCACCGACTTTGAATTTTCTTTCTTTAACTTTGGAGTTAAAGTACCGGGCGACTTTTTGCTGGTAAGCAACAACTCGGAGTTGAGATTTCTCTCGCATCTCGTCGATTGAGTCTAGGGAGTCCATCATTAGCTGGCTGTTCTGATCCTGGTCGTAAGTTAAGCGCCGATGTGAGGGGGGATCTAACTCGACAGGCAACATGGCCTCGTATCCATAGGCCAAGGAAAATGGGGTATGGCCTGTTGCTGTTCGGTGGGACGTTCTATACGACCATAGGACTTCAGGCAGCTGCTCTGGCCACGCTCCTCTAGCTTCTTCAAGTCTTTTCTTCAGGGTGTCTTTAAGAGTTTTGTTCACGGCTTCAACTTGCCCATTCGCTTGGGGGTGCGCGACTGAAGAAAAGCTTTTAATAACTCCATGCCTTTCGCAGAAATCGGTGAATATTTCGCTGTCAAACTGGGTCCCGTTGTCTGAAACAATCTTCGTGGGCAGGCCATACCGACATACAATGTTCTTGATGACGAAGTCAAGAACTTTCTTGGTCGTGATGGTTGCGAGTGGTTCAGCTTCGGCCCATTTGGTGAAGTAATCAACTGCCACAACTGCGTACTTTACTCCGCCTTTCCCTGTAGGCAGGGATCCAATCAAATCTATCCCCCATACTGCGAAAGGCCACGGGCTCTGCATCTATTTTAGTTCATTTGGAGCTGCTCGTGGAATCTTGGAGAACCTTTGACATTTGTCGCATCTTCGTACATACTCCATCGAATCCTCGTTCATTGTTGGCCAGAAGTAGCCTTGCCTTAGAATCTTTTTCGCCAAACTTTGCCCCCCAGCGTGATCCCCGCAGAAGCCTTCATGCACCTCCTTCATGAGTTCCTTAGCTTTTTCTGGTGTAACGCACCTGAGTAGTGGCATTGAATATCCTCTTCGGTACATAACACCATCGACCAGTATGTACCTAGCGGCTCGCCTTTGCAGAGTTCTGGCTTTGTTTCTATCTGCTGGCAATGTACCATTCGTTAGATACTCCAAGTAAGGCGCCATCCATGTATCTTCTAGACGAATCTCCATATTGGCTTCGGCCGCTTCTATGCTCGGCTTATTCAGTCTTTCCACTGGAACTATGTTCAAGGTGTCTGCATCCTTTACGCTCATGAGTTTAGCCAGGGCGTCTGCATTCGAATTCTGGTCTCGCGGAAATTGCTGGAGGGTGTACTTTGTAAACTGGGCTAGCAAATCCTTTGTTTTATTCAGGTAGGCCGTCATCTTTAAGCCTCGTGCTTGATATTCTCCCAGGACTTGATTCACGACTAGCTGCGAGTCACTGTAAATATCAAGCGTCTTTATGCTCATATCTTTGGCCATTCTTAATCCAGCGAGGAGTGCTTCGTATTTTGCTTCATTGTTTGACGAGGTGAAGTCAAACCTGATTGCGCAGTGAAATCGATGCCCTTCCAGCGTTATCAATATCACTCCCGCTCCAGCGCGGGATTCGTTGGATGAACCATCCGTGAATAGCTTCCACGAAGGAGTTTTGTCTTGAGGCATGGGCGCCTCAGGCCGTTCGCGCTGCTCACTGTCAACAAGATCGGTCAAAACTTGTCCCTTTATTGCCGCTCGCGGTGAATAAGTTATATCGAACTGCCCTAGTTCGACCGCCCATTTTAACAATCGCCCAGCCGCCTCAGGTTTTTGGAGGACTTGTCGAAGGGGCTGGTCGGTTAGAACTGTGATTGGATGGGCTTGGAAGTAAGGACGCAACTTCCTGGAGGCTAGTATTAAGCAATATGCTAACCTTTCGATTGGCGGATATCTTAATTCTGCACCGATCAGCCTCTTACTGACATAGTAGACGACTTTCTGTACGCCTTCTTCCTCCCGTACAAGTACCGCACTAGCAGCAACTTCAGTAATCGCCAGATAAATAAACAAAGTTTCTCCTTCGATCGGTTTTGACAAGATGGGAGGTTGCGTCATTTGAGCTTTCAAAGCCTGGAATGCTTGCTCGCAGTCTCCCGTCCATTCAAACTTCTTATTGCCCCTGAGTAGATTGAAGAAAGGGACACATTTGTCAGTTGATTTCGAGATGAATCTACTTAGGGCAGCGATCCTCCTGGTCAAACTTTGTACATCCTTGATCCTCTCCGGCGACTTCATGTCGATCAGGGCTTTTATCTTGTCAGGGTTGGCCTCGATTCCTCTTGAATTTACTATAAACCCCAAAAATTTCCCTGATCCGACTCCAAAGGAACATTTGAGGGGATTCAACTTCATCTAGTACTTGTTTAACACATCAAAGCACTCTTGTAGATCCCTCACATGTCCTTCTACCTTCTTAGACTTTACCAGCATGTCATCCACATATACCTCCGTGTTTGCACCGATCAGCTCTTTAAACATGTGGTTGACTAGCCGTTGGTAAGTCACACCTGCGTTTTTCAGTTTGAAGGGCATGACTTTGTAACAGTATAAGCCCGTATCGGTCCGAAAGCTGGTGTGATCCTCGTCAGAGGGATGCATGCTAATCTGATTGTAGCCTGAATATGCATCCATGAACGAAAGGATCTCATGTCCTGCAGTCGCATCGACCAGCTGGTCGATCCTTGGGAGTGGGACGCAGTCTTTTGGACAGGCTTTATTGAGGTTTGTAAAATCCACACAGGTCCACCACTTGCCGTTGGGCTTGGGGACCAGCACCGAATTTGAGACCCACGATGGATAGAACGCCACCCTGATAACCCATTCTCCTTAAGTCTTTCGACTTCTTCCTTCAAGGCTCTTGATCTATTTTTATCGAGCAGCCTTCTCTTTTGTTGCACGGGTGGAAAAGTTTTATCTATGTTCAAGACGTGGCTGATTACTGCAGGATCTATCCCCACCATGTCTTTGTGCGACCAGGCGAAAACTTCCTGGTTCTTTCACAAGAATTCCACCAGTGCATGCTTCGTGGTAGGCTCTAAGTTTTTCCCAACCTTCACGACTCTGGTCGGGTCTTTTTTGTCGAGTTGGACCTCCTCCAGGTCCTCGACGGGTACAACATTCTCTTCAAAATCCCCAAAGCGAGGATCCAAATCTCCATCCTCCCTTTGGGCAACACCCTATTTGGTGACTTCACCACCTGATTGAGCTTGCGTATCGACTGCCATCTGCAATCGGTCTGGGGTAGTGCTCCTCGTTGTTCCACTTTTCGCCTTTGTGATCGAGGCGTTGTAGCACTCCCTGGCTTCCCTTTGGTTTCCTAAAACGCGTCCTACCCCCGCGTCTGTTGGGAACTTCATGGCTAGGTGCCACATAGAGATGACGACCCGTAGATCAACCAGTATAGGCCTTCCGATAACGGCGTTGTACGCCGAAGGACAATCGACCACTACAAAAGTGGCGAGTAATGTCCTTGTTGCAGGCATTGTACCCGTCGTTACTGGAAGTTTGATCATTCCGACTGGGGCGAGTCCTTCTCCAAAGAAGTCGTATATCGTTTGATTGCAGGGTTCCAAGTCCTTTACGGACAATTTCATGCGTTCCAGTGTTGACTTATATAGGATGTTCACTGAACTTCCTGTATCGACTAGTACCCTCTTCACCATCATATTGACCATCTGGATGTCCACGACCAGCGGATCGGCATGTGGGAACCGGACCTGTTGGGCATCGCCATTGGAGAAGGTTATCTCACCTTCCTCTGACCGAGCCTTTTTTGGTACACGGTCCTCCACAGTCATCATCTCGATGTCCTGGTCGTGGCGCAGAGTCCGACCATATCGCTCCCTGGCCTTTCTGCTATTTCTCGCGAGGTACGGACCTCCACAGATGGTTAAGAGTGTTCCAGCCATGGGGGCAGGCTGTAATGGTGGCGAGCATTGGCGTGTGGACGCCTGCTCGTTGCCACCTGGAGCTTCTCGTTGGGAATTTCCCGAGGCCCGTACGTACCTTCTCAAGTGTCCTTGTCTAATAAGGAACTCGATTTCGTCTTTTAACTGGTTGCATTCGTTAGTGTCATGTCCGTAGTCGTTATGATAACGACAGAACTTGGTAGTGTCTCTTTTCGAAATGTCCTTTCGAATGGGTCCAGGTTTCTTGTAAGGCACACTAGAGCTTGTGGCATGGTAAACCTCTCCCCGAGACTCAACGAGGGCAGTGTAGTTAGTGAACCTAGGTTCATAACGATTACCCTTGGCTCGTTTGTTGTCGGAGGTGGAAGGCTCATTATACGGCCGTTTTCCACCATTCTTGCCATTATCGTTTCCGTTTCCGTTGCCTTTGCCGTTGCCATTAGGTTTGGAACCATTGGCGGCTTTGGCGGGTTCGACGGCCTTCTTACCCTTGTTCGAGGGTTTTCCATCATCAGCAATGGCCTCTTCGAGCTTGATGTAACGATCAGCTCGGTCCAAGAACTCCTGGGTGGTTCTAACACTTTCCTTTCGGAGACTTTTCCATAGGGGAGAGCAACGTTTAACCCCTGCGGTAATGGCCATCATCTTGCCTTCGTCTCCTACTGTTTTTGCTCCAGCTGCCGCTCGCATAAAGCGCTGGACGTAATCCTTCACTGACTCCCCGTCCTGCTGCCGAATCTCGACTAGTTGGTTTGCTTCGGTTGGGTGCACACGCCCGCGTAAAATTGTCTGTAGAACTCCCTTACGAACATCTCCCAGGAAATTATGCTTGCAGGAGGGAACATGAAGAACCACTCCTGTGCTGCTTCAGAAAGTGTTGCAGGGAAGATCCTGCACCGAGCGTCTTCGGACACTTTCTGAATGTCCATCTGAATCTCAAACTTATTCACATGCGAGACTGGGTCCCCATATCCATCAAAGTTTGGGAGCGTAGGCATCTTGAATTTGCTGGGAGTTTCGGCGTTAGCTATCCTTTGGACGAAAGGAGTGCCTTTCCTCCTGTCGTGGTCGATATAGGATGTCCTTCCCCCGACCAGTTGTTCCACTGCTTGGTTGAGGGCGTCTATCTGGGCCTGTACAGCTGTAGGAATTGCAGTGGCCTCTGTTGCTGGGGGGACGTTCTCGCCGTGCCTCTCTCGACGATCATTGAGTACATCTCTCAGGTCCTCTTCTCTTCTTCGCTACTCGCTACCACCGAGCCGGTTGAAGACATTATTTTGTCTGGGCTGCCCCCTAGCATCCTGTCTATTTGGTTGGTCATCTTGAGGTACTTGGCTCCTGATTTTACGTCTTTCTCCATTCCTCCCACCGACATTTCCCTTGTCAGAGTCAGCCTCATTGTATCTGTGGCCATCTCTGAACCTTGACTGGCTATGGTGAGATCGACTATTCCCTCGATGCCCGTTCCTGGCTTAACCATCCCGAGCGCTAGAGGGTGGTATGCGCTGGTCGTGGTGTCCCCGTGCACCACCATGTCGTGGGGGGCCCCGGACCGCAGAGCCTAACTCTGAGTCTCTCCTGTTGCCAGGAGGGTACTGACCTCTGTTCGGTAGGTTCAGCCCATCATCCCTATGGCATCTAGGGCTGCGAGGCTGATGCTCGGCCCTATTCTGCCTCTGTTGCGGGGGATTACCCCGAGCAGCTTGGGATGGTGGCTGCGCCTCAGGATCCTGTGGGACATCGTCATGGGGAATCTGAGGCTGCTCGGGCCTTTGCGGACTTGAAGGCTGAATCGGTGGGCTCGGATTAGGACCTCTCTGGGGTGGCCCATTCACCGGTTGGTCAGGCTGCGAGGCAGGTGCAGTCTGATTTCTGGCCAATAGCAAGGCTGCTTCAAGGGCTGCCATGGCTTTGTTCTGGCGGCGATCCACCTCCGCCTGCCTTTCGCTCAATTCCGCGCGCTGCCTTTTAATCTCCTGCTGCTGCCGCGCCATAACTTCAGCGGCAGTCTCCTGACTGGCCCTCAGATTAGCCAACTCTTCCTGCAACGCGCCCAAAGTACTCTTCAGCGTCGCATCGTCCATTTCCTCCTCTTCAAAATCCAGTTGCGGCTCATCTTCCGCTATGCTTGCAGGAGGAGGAGGAGGTGGCGGGTTTGACGGTGCAGCGGCGGTTGCCTGCCCAGTTTTATTTCCTGCTTTCGCCATTAGTTTTCTTAACAGCAATAAATTAATCTCTCAATGAAAGCACCAGAATGTTGACCCAAGATTTGGCCAACTGACACGGAGTCAAAATGTGATTGATATGAATGAATGTATAGAGAAGAACGTATGGAAAAAACAATAAATCACACAAGAATTTTTATAGTGGTTCGGCCCCAGGATCTGGTAATGACCTACGTCCACTTAGACTGATATTGATATGAGAATCAGAAGAGTGATCAAAGAACTAGGGTTCAATGAGTTTCACTAACCTATGAAGAACAATACAAGTTTACTAGGAGAATTACTATAGTTTCAAATGATTCAAAAGCCAAAAGTCCCTCCCTTGAGCTATCTCTTGCTATTTATAGGCTCAAGGGGGATTACAAAAGATTGTTACAGATATTCTTCCCTGAATAATCGGATACCCAGAGGATTGTATGATATAAATTCGGGATTCATAAAGATCTTCCCATAAATGTTGCCTTGTATACGGAACCATCGACCAGACTGGTCGCGGGTAAGACGGGCTTACCCTGCTTCTAATGTGTCCTCTGGTCGATACTCTAGTAGATGCTTCCAGGTGTCAGCCATGTGTCCAGGGATCACTTGCCACGTCATCAATGCTATTTTATTGGATAACAGCTTAAGTTACTTAAGCCTTAAGAAAACAAAACAAAACACAAAAACACTCTCCCTTATCACCTCCCAAACAACTCTCTCTCTCTCTCTCTCCCTCAATCTCTCTCTCAACTTTTGAGAGAATTACTTGAGAACTAAGGAGATCTTTAGGCTGAAAGCTTGGGAATTGAAGGCCTAAACTTAGGATTGGATTAGCTACAACTAGGGGGACTTAATCACAACTGTGGTAAGCTTTAGACCCTGTTTTCCACTGAATTTCTGTGTTGGTTAGACTGTTCTTGAGTCTTGTTGCTAAGGTTATGAACTTGAGTTTTGGGTGGAGTTTAGAGTGTGTTGAGCTGGGGTTTTGTTGCAAGTATCATGTTAAATGTGCTCTGGGGATTGAATTATGGTTCTAGGATGACTTGGGGTGGTTTGTGGTTGAGCTTGGATGAAGAAAAACTTGAGAATTCTAGGTTTGTAAGGTCAGGCCACGACCCTGTTCTTGGGGTGTCGCGACCTTCTTGAACCCAAAGGCCAGGGGAGGTTTCTGATGCGAGGTCACGCCGTGACACCTGTTAGGCTGCGCCATGATGCGTGTTCAATGAAAAGGGAGGCTGGGGCCTCTGACTTGGGTGGGTCGTGGCCCACATATTTGGGGCCGCAACATTTAAGGGATTTTGGGGCTTGGGGAGGATTTTGAGTGCGGTAACTCAACCCTAAGGGCTCGGGATCGATCCTACTACCCAGTTTAGTAGAATTTGATGTCCCGGAGGGTTGAACACAGTCCGGAAGCCTTTAATTACTCATATTAATGGGATTATATACTTGGTAGTGACTAGTTTATCACTAGGGGCTTGGAACTGGGACTGTGCTCGAGGGTCATTCTTAATATGCTTTGCACTCACACCTAAGGTAAGAAAACTGCACTCGATCTTTGTTTAGGGCTCGACCCGAATATAGTGCAGAACTAATGTTATGTTGAGAATGTTTTATTAAACATACTGAATGTGTTGTGTTTATCTATGTTATATAATAATTGTTGATATGTATATCTGATTGGGGAAGCTCAACTTATAAGTTGAAGGTTTATCTATGTTATCTAACGAAGGGCTTGGCATAATAGTCAAGGGTATAGTTGGTTTAAAGACTCGACTTATCAGTCCAAGGATTAAGAATCGACTTATCAGTCGATGGTTAAGACTCGACTTATCAGTCGAAGGTTAAAGACTTGACTTATCAGTCGAAGGTTAAAGACTCGACTTATCAGTCAAAGGTTAAAGACTTGACTTATCAGCCAAAAGTTAAAAGACTCGACTTATTAGTTGAAGGCTACAAACTTGACTTATCAGTTAAGGGTTAAGGACTTGACTTATCAGTCGAAGAATACAGACTCGACTTATTAGTCAAAGTTAAAGGACTCGACTTATCAGTCGAATGTTAAAATACTCGACTTATCAGTTGAGAGTTAAAATACTCGACTTATCAGTCGAGAGTTAAAAGACTCGACTTATCAGTCGAACGTTAAAGAACTCAACTTATCAGTCGAAGGTTAAGGGACTCGGATTATAAGCCGAGGGTTTACAAGCTCGACTTAGGAGTCGAGGGTGGCAGTAACGTGCTAAACGCTGGCAGATAGGGTTAAGCCAACCCAGAAGCCAGATATACGCTTGAATACCCCTAGGGTCGTCTGGGATGTTAAGCATCAGACCTGCTTGGCTTGCTCTAAGGCTAGTTATATGAAAGATCGGCAATAGGCCCTAGTGTGACTCTATAGTCACTCATTTGGGTTAATTGCATGCATTAATAGGGTTATTACTGCTGGCATGCTAGTTATGAATCTACGATCTAATAAAGTACTGCTTATAAGCATGTTTATGTTTTCTTGCAGAGCCTTGGCTCACATGTGCTAAATGGTGCACGTAAAGGAAAGGAAAAGCTGGATCAACCATGAGTTGGAGAGCTTCAGGGGCATAGTGTACATATACGGCCTGCTCGTCTGCCAAGGCCGAGGCTGTGACAGTTAGAATCTTGTGATCCGTAAGGGGAAAGACCGGGTAAAGCTGTGCAATCCCACACCGCTTGGGGAAGGTCAAGTGTGGTGATTCTAAGACTGTGTAGGTATGAGACTACATAGTTGAAGAGGGATTAAATAGATTGATGGGTACTACGTATGCCAACAAGATGCATCTTCTTTTCGGTAGCCCATTACTTGAGAACTCCAAAGTTAAGCGTGCTTGACCTGGAGCAATCTCAAGATGGGTGACCTCCTGGGAATTTTTCCCAGGAATCGTGTGAGTGAGGACAAAGCACGCTGGAAAGACTCGTGTTGGTTTGTAGGGCCAGTCGTCATTCTAGAAAGCAGCCATAGTGATGTGGGGCGTTACAGAGGCTATCTGTTGTAACTAGGGTTGGACCCTGATTTTTCCGCCTAGATTGACTTTATATTCATTTTTGGGGTTTTGGTAACCATTTTAAATTGTGATGGGATCCCATGTATGAAAGTTAAAACACTTTAATAAAATGGTTGACTTTTGACTAAAACTTTTAGTGTCTAAACCTATGGTTAGCTTTAATTACACGATTTAAACTCAAATGAATCGTTTAGCGAGTTAAACACTATTTAAACTACATAGTGTAATGGTCCTGGATTAGGAGGACGTTACAACTTGGTATCAGAGCGGTTTAGGTGTTACTGAAGATTGGCTGGGCATGTACACTCGCCACTGAAGACAAGCTCGACCCAGGGTTCGGTAACTATTCATGTTAATTCATGTGACCTGCTTAATTGACATATGAATGCCTTATATGCATGCTTGTTTATGGAACATGAGTTGTTTTGATAAGGGCAGACCCTTGATTGTTAAATGTATGAGAATAATGTGTTTATTAGCACCCTGATTGAGCATGAGTATAAACTGAATTACTTATTAGCATGATTGTTGTATGTGAAAGCTATTAAACTACTTATTAGCGCTATGATTGATTATAAATGTTAAAGAAACACTTATTAGCGTTATTAATTGCATATAGGCCAGGAAATGCTTATTAGCATTGTTAATAATGGCATGGATTAAAGAACATGCTTAGTAGCATTACTATATATGAATAAATGCTTATTAGCATTGCTATTTGCGGATGAATATCAAGAAGTGCTTATTAGCACCATGGTTGAATATATTATGTGTCAGCATGCTTATTAGCAATGCATCTATTTGTTTGTTCGGTCTTGGACCGTTAGGAAGCAAGAGGTATAGTTATCACTTACGTAACGACCAAATTGATCACTGCGAAGTGAGCCAGTGTCAGTATGTTTCCTTGAAGGCCAAGAGATACAGGCTAGGGAAGAAAATGACTAAGACCAGGCCCCACCTCCAACTCCAGAGAAATGGCAACAGTTGCTTGCTGATATGCAAGCCATGTTGCAGAGGTAGGAGGATGAGATCCGCATCTTGAGGTAGCAGCAGGTTCCAGCAGGGAACGCTGCATCGGTTGTGCCGCCTATTGTGGCACCAATATTATAGCAACAGCCAAGGGTTGAGAATAGATGGGAAACCCTGTATGGCAGTTTCGGGAAACATCACTCTCTAGCGTTTGAGGGTAGCTCAGACCCACTAAAGGGTGAACAGTGGATGGCTATGATAACCATCATTCAAGAATTCATGAGGGTAGGTGGTAAAGAGAGAGTGATCTGCGCCACTTATATGTTTCGGGAGGATGCCTGAATATGGTGTGAGGAGGTATCCCAAATAAGGGCAGTAAACACTATGGAATGGGAAGAATTCAGAACTTTATTCAACGAGAAGTACTACAATGACAGTCAAAGCTGCGAAGGTTGAAGAGTTCAGCAAGTTACTTCAGGGTAAAATGACAGTGACTGATTATGCTTTGAAGTTTGACAGATTGGCAAAGTTTTTCGGGGATCTGGTGCCCACTGATGGGACCACAAGGGAGAGGTTTCTTGTAATGCCCCAAATTTCCTAATAAGGTTTAGGACCTTGATTAGGAGGCCGGGAGGGCCATAATTGATATGTTATAGTATTTAATGATTATATGCATGTTTACGTGAATTATATTATTATATGATGGTGGATGCATGCATATGGGAGAATTTATCATTGTGAGGGTATCTTGGTAATTTGGCCACTGTGGGCGTAATTGTATATTTTGGGTGCATGATTGTGATTAATTAATATAGCCACACTATAAGGTGGATTGGTTCGAGCTATCGACATGAGACGATCATGAGATGTAAGTGTTCGGTCTAGTCATAACGGGTTTAAGTTCGGGGCTCTGGGTGAGTCTCGGGGTGAATTTAATGATTAGAGCATTACCGGGAATTAAAGGGTAATGAGATATGATTTAATGGAATTTGGGAATATTGAGGATAGCGGGAATTGGAGAGCGTTAATTATAATTAACGAGATAGGCGGGAAAGGACGATTTTACCCTTGGAAGCTTTTAAAGGGGTTTATTTGGCTTAGGGGCATTATGGTCTTTTGACCCTAAGGATTTATATAAGCTTTTAAGTGTTGGAAGGCTGTGGAAATACAGGGGAAAAAACAGAGTCTCTCCTTCTTCTCTCCCGATAGATTTTCTTACTCTTTTCTCTTTGGATTTTCGAGCTCAGTTTGAGGAATCGAGCCAAGGAACCAAGCTTAGCCAAGCTAGGGTTGTGCTCCACCATTGAAGAGGGTGTGTTGCCAAGATTAAGGTGAGTTTCTAGCCACTAGAACTCTTGGTTTTACTCTGTTTTATAAGTTAAGTTTCAGTTGGTTTTTGGGTTGGAAACTTGGGAATTGGTTGGGGTTTTGGCTAGGGTTCTTGGGGTTGTGGTCCTTAGGACATGTGGAGATGGTATTTGGGTTCATTTGGGAGTTAATTTGACGTTTGGAAGCTTTTGGTTTGGGTTAGAAATGGTAAAATCGAAGGAAGGAAAAACTGGGATTTGGCTGGCTGAAGGTAGCGCTACAACGCCCAGTGTAGGGCGCTATAGCGCTACCTGCAGGGAGGTTGGGCGGTTTGTGTTTCTGCCTTGAGCGCTGGGGTGCTAGAAGGGCAGCGCTGTAGTGCTCCCCTGTTTCCTCTTAACCCTGGTTTGGGTGTTTTTAAGGGCTTTTGGCTTGGGGTTTCAATCCTTAAGGCCCGGGATCGAATCTACTCACCGTATGGGCATGTTTTGAGGTCCCGAGAGTGGGGTTTAGGTTAAGACCCTATCTTTGGTAATTTTCATTAATTGGAGATTGTTTTGGTTATGACTAGGTGACCGCTAAAAGATTAAGGATCGATCGTTCTCAAGGGTCGTTCTTGTTTTAACCTCTACTCGAACCGGCGGTAAGAAAACTGCACCCTGTGTATATGTGACATGCATGGTTATTATGATGCATGTTAGTTGATTATTATGTATGACATGCATGGCTATTCTTGATGCTTGTTGGTTGACTATTAAACGTGACATGCATGGCTGTTATTGGTGCATGTTGGATGGCTGGATATTGCATATGATGCATGAGAAACATGTGATTAGGACATGCTTTGTATACTGAGTATGATATCATCCAGAGCTTGAGCCTCTGTGTTTATGCATGGTCCTAATTGTACTAGTACATGTTTAATAAGCATGCTGAATACCTTGTTTATGGATATGGAACATGTGATATATGATTGGCGGCATGACTTATTTGTGAATGACAATGACTAGTCAGGGACCGACTCTAAAGTCGAGAATCACGCATTGAATGGCTCTATGGCATTAATGCTAGACCGACCCTAAGGTCGATGAATCAAGCATTGAATGGCTCCATGGCATTAATGCTGGACCGACTCTAAAGTCGAGAATCGTGAATTGAGTGGTTCTAAGGCACTAATGCCAGACCGACCCTAAGGTCGATGATCACGCATTGAATAGCTCCATGGCGTTAATGCGGGACCGACCCTAAGGTCGAAGAACTTATAAGCGCTTGCCTGGTCTACGACCAGATGACTATAGCCAAGGTATATGACCCCGGTGACTGTTTGTCACGTGGCTAAGGGACGTTGTCCATAGTTTCGACTCTAGGGTCGTGAGGAAGGTTATGTTGGTGACTAATCACCTTGCACCTGTCCTAACCAAGCATATGAAAGAATCCCTTATCAGTTGAGCCCTGGTGACCCTATCGTCACATGGCTAGAGGGAGCAATGTTCATTATTGTGACTTTTGGCTATTGTCACCCATCTGTATGGACTGTTGGTTCTGATTGGTTATTTTGGTTATTGTTGATATTATATCATGATATATTATGTTTTCTTGCTGGGCTTCGGCTCACGGGTGCTACGTGGTGCAGGTAAAGGCAAGAGGAAGTTGGACCATCCTTGAGTTGGAGAGCTTAGGTGATGACATGTACATATGCAGCTGCTCGTCCGCCACGGCCGAGGTTTAAAGTGGAACTAGGGTTGAACCCTGTTTTGCCGCTTAGAACGGCCTGTTGTAAATATTTTCTATAATAAACTCTGAAATTATATTTTCGGGATCCCAAAGTTTAAATTAAACGTTCTAGTGAAATGTTACATCCTAACCAAAGTTTTTAATCCCTAAACCGCTAATTACACTTAGTTCACGATTTTGGCCAAATGACTCGATTAGCGAGTTTAGCACTGTTTACAAGGCACACTGTAACGGTCCCTGGAGTTTGGGGCTTAAAGGACTTAATAGAAATGAAGAGATATCTATTTTAAAGTGATATTTTATTATCACTATGTGAGAAATGTGGGGGTGATGCTCCAAAGTTAATCAATTTATTTTGTTGTTAATCAATTGATTAATTTGTTCATCCTATCAAATATATGATTTGGAATTCCACATTCTAAATCACATTGGCTATATGTGTATAGAATGAACAAATCTAGACATGCTTGGTGTCTAAAGTTGTTGTTTTGTAATATTTTGATTCAAGAAGGAATCAATTAAAAACATAAATGAGAATTCTAGAAACAAAATAGGTTTCTAAAATTAATATTCAAATGTTTATCTTGGATATTAAACTATAAAATAGTGGGGGTGTTGACAATGGTCAAAATCACTATTTTAAAGCAGCAACTATTTTAATCAAACTATGGCTAGCAACAAAGTTTGAATAAAATAATGAGAGTGTCTAAGTATGCATACATGAGAAAAGAAATGATTCAAATGGAATCCTTTCTACATCTCAAGGGGTGGGACTTAGACTCCCTAAAGAGATTCACGGTTGATGGTAACCTATCTTAATACTAGCAACCAAACTAGTATTAGGTTCAATAGGTAATAACAAGTCAATCAAGTGAATAGTAGTAGTACTCAAATTTTGTCCCATCTGAGATATGAGTACTAGTGTGTTACCAAAATGAGGGTTAAAATCGAAAGGTTTTTTAATAGAACTTAGTCTTGAAAAGACAAGTATTTTAGGGTAACAAAATACTGTAAGAGTTCTACCTATATAGACCTAGGGGTGGTGCCTCCCCTCATGAGAATTGGGAGTCATTCTCAAGAAAAGTCTATGAATGGAATGTGCACATGGAAATTAACAGTGCAAAAGCAAGACATTGATGTCTCAAGTGAACACAGCAAATGTGTGTGTGTTATCACCGGTTTGTTATCAATGGATAGTGGTTCAATGCTTCGGTAACCAAAATTTCAACAGACTTTGTGATAATTACACTAAGGTAAAATTCAAGTCGAAAGACAGTTTACTTTATGCAATTGGGGGGAATATTTAATCAAGTGAGGGAATATTATATTTTAATATAATGTTTGATTGATTAAATAAGTGTTACAAAAAGTGATTATTTAATCTAGTGGGGGAATGTTATATTATTTCATATAATATAATGTTAGATTAAATAATGTGACAAAATGTTATTTGTCACACAAATGTGATTTGTTACACCTTGTAACATATTATTGAGAGTCACAAAATTAGATACATGTGTGTGCCCAAATGTGACATATTTTGGAGTTACAAATTTGTAACTCCCAAATATTACCCAATAATGTGTATATTATATGTTACACATTTGAGATTGGATTTCACAAAGCCATGATGAAATATGGCTGTTGGAGACATGTTTTTAACTCCCAATAGGTGTTTGGAGGTTACAAAATCATGTGGGAAAGGATTTGGGACGTTTTGGAAAAATGACATTTTTGTGCTGAAAATGGCATGTGGCCACGGCCACTTACTTTCAGTGGCTGCGGCCTAGGGGACAGAAGCCAGTGGTTGCGGCCACTGATGATCCTGGCCGCGGCCAGTGAGGCTGACAGCCTATATGATTTTTCAGTTTTTTCCAAATTGAACGGTTCTAACATCCCAAATATCCATTTTAATTCCATAAACATCCAATTAAACATTGGTAACAACCATGGGGGTTGGTGGAATTTGAAATTCAAAGGGGTATCTCAAACTCTATAAATAGGAGCCTAATGCTCACTTGTAAGACACACCATTTTCCATCCACAAAGCACTTGGCTGGAAAATACACCATAGAGGCTTGATAATTCCAGAGAGCTATTTCCTTGAGAAATCCCTTAGTGCTTAGATAATAGAGGGAAATAAGCTTTTGGACAAATATTTTTAACCTTATTCAAGTTGGTGATCCCCACTACTCTACACTTTGGTTGTGTGAGATTTTGTTTTTTCCATTGATCTTTTCATTCTGTTGTTCTTCTGGTATTATTAGTGTATTGAGTTTGTAATCCTCTTCCTCTATTTCTATTTACATATTCATTAGTATCTTTTGTTTTAGGGTTTTAGTTCTTATAATTCTCTTCCTTCTCTTATTTCTATTTGCTTGTATTTTGAGCAATTGAGTTGTAATATTTATCTAATCAATTACCTTATCTATTGTATTCTTTGTATAGAGTTGTATTTTGGTTTTTTTCCATATTTCCATTGAGCAACAAAATATATTCCCAAACAATTACTATGGCAGTGGATGTTAGAGAGTTTTCAGTTGACTTGATAAAGTTGGTTATGATCGACTTTGGTATGACCTTGGGTATAGATTGGTTAGCCAAGTATGGGGCAATAATAGGTTGAAAGAAGAAGATGGTAAATTTTTAGCCTAAGGGTGAGGACCCCTTTGTATTTGTTGGCACTGTGCCCCATATACCTATGATATATGTACTTAGAGCTAGAGACCTATTACAGGGGGGATGCATGGGATTCCTAGCTAGTGTGGTGGATACCACTCAAGTCGTGCCAGTGGGACCAGGACAGACCAGACTAGTCTGTGAGTTTCTAGATGTGTTTCCAGAAAATCTACCAGGGTTACCTTCATACATGGAGATAGAATTTGTGATCGAATTGATATCAGGGATGGAACCAGTGTTTATGGCATCATATTGAAAGACTCCAGCGGAGCTGAAGGAATTAAAGGTTTAGTTACAAGGTGTTCAAGTAATTTTTTTTAAATCGATTTGTGATCGTCTCTATCGACGATATTTTGGTTTACTCTCAGTCAAAGATTGGCTAAGGCCAAGGAAAGCCTCAGACATCAAGAATTTCCTAAGATTGGCATGGTATTACGTTTGTTAGTGGAAGGATTCTCAAGGATGGTTAATTCATTGACAAAACTGACACACAAAAATTAGAAGTTTGCGTGTAAGTGTGAGAACAACTTCTCAGAACTGAAAAGGGGGATTGCCTACGCATCATGTCAGTTGAAGAATATGACCAGAGCTGGAATAGAGTTACTGGTGGGCCGGTTGGCCAACATTATACTTCAGTTTACTCTTTTAGAGAGGCTCAAAGGAAAACTGTTGAGTGACCCACAGATGGGAAAGATTAGAGGGGATGTCCTAGCTGGAATAGCTAAGGACTATACAATAGTGGGCATGAGTTTATGTAACGCCCTACTTCCTTAGAGTCGTTACTAAGTGAGTTTAAAAACGTGCTTTCAACTCGCTAATCGAGGTTTTAGATCAAACGGTGTAATTAAGATATAAACAGAGGAAAAACTTTAGAAATAATAATTTCCATAGAAAAATCATAAAAGGTTTACACTTGGGATCCCAAAATACAGTTTAGAAATATTTACAACATATAAATTGGACCACGTAGACTAAACGACAAAATTTAGGTTTATTAGCAAGCGTCTCCCAAAATCCTCTGGCTGTGGCAGCCAGGCCGACTAAACATGTACACACCGCCTTACGCCTGCTGAACTAATGGTTGGTTGATCTTCACTTTACCCTTACCTGCACCACAGAGCATCTGTGAGCCGAAGCCTAGCAAGAAAACCCACAAGCAGACAAAATATACAACACATATATATCAAGCATATAAACAGGCCACCAATGGGCTAACACATACGGCCTAGCCATCCCAGGCGTTTACCAAGCCCTGGATTCGTGGACCATGCCGTGAGGATATCCCAGGTATCCTTTTGGGGACTCGCCCTGGCAACTCGCACTTCACGTGCTCAACGCTGCTCCCGGCCCCTTGCCGTACTCGGCCTTGCACTCGACGTGCCTAACGCCGTTCCCGGCCCTTCGCCGTTCTCGGCCTCAGGCGTTCTCGGTCTACACCATTCCCGGCTCTTTCCGATCATTCACATAATAGCATACATAGCATAACAAGCAAATACAGAACTCCAGCATAATCAGTTAAGGGGCTACGCCCCACAATTCGGTCACAATGGGCTCAGCCCTGCACACAAGCTCTATGGGAACAAGGGTTTTCTTACCTGAGTTCTGAGCTCTCCAAGCACCGATGTCCCGAGCACAGTCCTCCAACTTGAGCCTCCCCAAAACCCTCTTGCTGAATTAAGCTTCTGAACCAGTTCCCCCTATGCTTCAATCTTCAAGCTCCAAGTTCCCTTAAATTTCCCCAACTGAAATCCCTTAGCTTTAGATTAGTTTTCCTTAAGTTTCTCCTTGGGTTTGCTTTAGTGAGTGAGAGATTGAAGAAGATGAGAGCTATCTCAGCTAAGAGAGAATGTATATGTCGGTTTCCCCAAGGTTCTAAGTAATTTCCCCCTTTTTGTCTTATTCACTTAAGTCTATGTGGCTACCTCAAAGCTCGAGGCACCAAAACGTCCCCTAGGGAAAAATGGTAAATTTCCCCAATATTCCCGCCTAGACATTCTATCCTCAAATATATCTCCAAATATTCATTTTCATGTCCCGATATTCCCATAACACACCTAGTACCCAAATTACCCCTCGACTAGCCCTGAGTCGGAATCTCAACCCTGTTGTGACTCTCTGGCTAACCACTCCCCATGACTGTCTCGGATCGTGCTGCACAGACATATCACATATATATAACATAAAACACATTCATGCCCCTAATATCCAGACGAGGCCCACATGCACATTTAACTCACTAAACATGCATCACTATCATATATTCACATTAATTCACCCATTAACATATTAAAGCATATTAAATCATTTATTGCCCTCCAGGCACACTAATCAAGGCCCTAAGCCCGATTAGCAAATTCAGGTCGTTACAGTTTATTAAGGTATAAGGATCAAATTTGTATTCCGATGGACACTGAGATTAGGCGGGAGATTCTGGATGAATCCCATACTACCCCTTATTCTCTACATCCAGACATTATGAAGATGTACCAAGATTTAAAAGCCTTATATTGATGACCTGGGATAAAGAGGGGCGTGACTGAGTACGTGGCGAAGTGCCTGACCTGTCAGCAAGTTAAGGTAGAGCATCAGAGGCTAGTAGGTCTATTACAGCCTTTGGATATCCGAGAGTGGAAGTGGGAGGAAATCACGATGGATTTCGTGGTGGGGTTGCCCAGGATAGTGGGCTAGCACGATTCAGTCTGGGTCATCGTAGATCGGTATATGAAATCAGCTCACTTTCTACCAGTGAGGATGAATTACACGGTTGACTGTTATGGAGATCTCCATGTGAGAGAGATAGTTTTCCTTCATGGGACTCCGAGGTCTATCATTTCTGATAGGGACCCTATTCTTACTTCCAAGTTTTGGGGGAGTTTGCAGAAGCCGATGGGTATATAGTTGAAGTTCAGTACAGCTTATCATCCTCAGACTAATGGTAAATCTGAGAGGATTATCCAGATATTTGAGGACATGCTGAGAGCATGTATATTGGACTTTGAAGGGTCCTAGAATGAATTATTGCCTCTAATAGAATTCTCCTATGATGACAGCTACCAGTCGATTATTGGAGTGGCACCTTATGAGATGATGTATGGTAGGAATTAAAAATCGCCCATTCACTGGGATGAGATGGGTGAGAGAAAATATTTGGGTCCTGAGGCAATACATAGAACCACTGAGGCTATTGAAAAGATTTGAGCTCGTATGCTCACTTCTCAAAGTAGACAAGAAAGTTATGTTAATCTGAAACGCAGGAACGTGGAGTTCCAAGTGGGAGACTATGTCTTCCTTAGAGTTTAACCATGAAAATGGGTGACGAAATTTGGGAAGAAGGGGCAAGTTGAGCTCTAGATTTGGAGGACCGTTTGAGATCCTAGAAACGTTCGGTCAGGTGGCCTATAGATGGGCCTTATCTTCGGCACTGTCGGTCGTACATGACGTATCTCATATTTTGACATATTGAGAAAATATGTATCAGACGTGACTCATATGGGGTTAAGAGGATCTAGAGCTTCAGGCAGATCTCTCTTATGGGGAATTTCCAGTCCATATGCTAGACAGAAAGGGAAAGGTTCTGAGGAACAAAAAACTATACCTTTGGTTAAGGTATTATGAGGGGCATTAAGGTCGAGGGAGCGACCTGGGAACTGGAATCAGATATGCGGGATCAGCATCCCGAAATGTTTAGGTAAAATTTCAAGGATGAAATTCCTGTAAGGAGGGGATAGTTTTAACGTCCCAAATTACCTAATAAGGCTTAGGCCTTGATTAGGAGGCTAGGATGGCAATTTATGAGAATTATAGTATGTGTGATGAGTATGCATGTTTAGGTGTATTGAATATGCACGTGGGCCCGTTTCTTATTAGAAGGGCAATTTTCACAATTTGGCTCATTATGGACATAATTGTATATATGTGCATATATGTGATATAAGTGAGAGGCCACATTATTATGTGGGTTTATTTGGATTACTCGGCACGAGACGATCCTAGGGAGCAAGTTAGCGAGAAAGTCACAACGAGACTTAATACCCGACATGGGGCAAGTCAAGGGGTATTTTGGGTAACTAGTGTGTTACTAGGTTATCGGGTAACGGGAATTAATAATTGAGGATATATTTGGAGTTAGTGAGATTATGAGGGAATATCGGGGATTTAGACCATTTTGTCCCCAGGGATGTTTTCAGTAACCCAAGCCTCGGGATTAGAATAAGTTACTTAAGCCTTAAGAAAACAAAACAAAACAAAACAAAACACAAAAACACTCTCCCTTATCAACTCCCGATCGACTCTCTCTCTTTCTCCCACATTCTCTCTCTCTCTCAAATTTTGAGTGAGTTACTTGAGAATTAAGGAGATCTTTGGGCTGAAAGCTTGGGAATTGAATGCCTAAACTTGGGATAGGATTAGCTACAACTAGGGGGACTTAATCACAGTTGAGGTAAGCTTTAGACTCTATTTTCCACTGAATTCTTATGTTGGTTTGATTCACTACAAGAAATTTGATATTTACCTACCAATTTCTTACCCACTTATATTTATTTGTAGGTAAAGATGAGTTTTACCTACCAGTATTTAATGGTACGAACTATTCGTAAGTAAATATTGCAAAATATATGAACTATTTCAGATTTATTTTTCGCTACCAATAAAATTGGTGGTAAAGATTTTTACCTACGTATATATTGGAGGGAAAAATTTTCAGTTTTTCGAGCTCACTTTTCCCACCAATTTTTTTTAATTTAAAAATTTTATTAAAATCAATGCTGACGTGTCTACAACATTTGTGTGACCATACTTATTTTATAATCAACACATTATTTTATCAATACATATAAATATAATACTAACATAAATAAATTTATTATTCAACATAGATTTATACTTATAAACCTAAACCCTAACATATATCTCAAACACTCAAGCTTCTCTCTTCCAAACACAGTCGCCTCTCTCTATTCTCTTCTCCGAGACCGCCTCTTTCTTCTCTCTTCTCCGAGCTTTGTCTCCCTTTTCTCTCTTCTTCGAGCACCGCCTCTCTCTTCTTCGAGCACTGCCTCCACCATCAAACCATGGCTGAGCATAGCTGAGACCCTTAATCTCCATGGTTGAGCATAAAGTGCCTTCTTTTGTCTAGTTCGAGTGCCTTCATTTCCAATTTCCTTTATCTCTATTCTTGAATCAACCCAGAGGCTTTCTTCTTCGTTGTTGAACTGAGATGCCTTCACCTCTTTTCTTGAACCCGCCTCTGATGAGTATTCTTAGCTGATGTCGCCACCTCTATCTCTGAATCTGCACCTCCATTGACGAGTGGTCTTGCTCGATGCTACCGCCTCCATCTCTGAATTGTGTGTTCTAAATCCTGGAATCCATACAACTTTATCATCCTCCAACACTACATTTTTGTGACGCCCCACGTCACTATGGCTGCTTTCTGGAATGACGACTGGCCCTACAAACCAACACGAGTCTTTTCAACGTGCTTTGTCCTCACTCACATGCTTCCTAGGAAAACTTCCCAGGAGGTCACCCATCCCTAGATTACCCCAGGTCAAGCACGCTTAATGTAACGCCCTGGTTGCCCCAGAACAATTACGGTGAACGGTGGACCAGAAATTTGACTCGCTACCCGAGTCCTTTGGTCAAAAACGTGCTCTAGGTGTAATTAACAGGTTAAGGCGTAAAACCAATAAAAAGGAAATGGAGATTTTCATTACAAATGGCTCTGCAGAGCTAACAAAACATTTACAAGTTGTTCTCAGTACAAAATGGCCATTACTGTTTTAAAGTTACAATCCCGCCGACCTAAGCGGCAAAAATAGGGTAAACCCCCTAGTTCCTCTGAGAACTCCTTGGCCGTGGTGGTCAAGCGGCCGCATATGTACACATCACCACATCAGCTCTCCACTCAAGGCTATGTGAGCTTTTCTTTCCCTTTACCTGCACCACATAGCACCCATGAGCCAAAGCCCAGCAAGAAAACATAACACTATTCATAAACATTATCAAATGATTATCATTATAATCACACTGAGCATAAAGCTTTCAAACCAATGAGTAAACACCACACGAGGTCCTGATAAACCATACTGAGTGACTGACTAGCATGTCACTAATTCAAATGGAAGAGTGGCTGTTAGGTAAGCCTCTAGCCTTCAACAGGTTCTGGTAAACCATACTGAGTGACTGTCAAGCATGTCACTGTTTCAAGTGGGAGAGTGGCTGCTAGGTAAGCCACTAGCCTCCAAGCGCTTATTTCATTCATCAACCTTCGAGGTCGGTCTGACATTAATGCTCTTTGAGTCATTCAATGCTGATGGTTGATTAGATCTAATCTTTGTTGGCTTGTGTTAACACGCTAAGGCCGTCCTGACTAATGAGTCAGCTCAATGTGACCAGTGCCCAGTACCACTGCCGAACCTGACTAATAAGTGACAGCTTCACAGTTGATACTAGCACCTTTGCTAAATCTGACTAATGAGTCAGTACCATGCACAAGTGAGCAACATATGCTAAACATTCCATATTCAATCCAAGTCCATATTTACACAACCAACATGCCTCATGAATATCCATGCATGTCACACTTGGGGTGCAGTTTTCTTACCTCTGGTTCGAGCAAGAATGAATAAAGGAACAACCCTGAGAACGATCGACCTTTTACTCCTTTAGCAGTTACCTGGTCATAACCACTTATGGGATTCCATCAATAAAATGAATAATAAAAGGTTCCCAAACCAAAACCTAACGTCCAGAACATCAAACACTACTCAACCGGGTAGTAGGTTCAACCCCGAGGCCTTAGGCTTGAATCCCCATGCTTAAAAACACTTTTTTGGCCAAAATGTTCTATTGGGCCGTGGCCCGCCCTAGCCGCGCCGCGGCGCACCTCCAAACAGAGGCGGCCACCCTCCTGACAGGCACCATGGGCCGCGGCTCACCTATGCCAGGTCGCGGCTCATTATGCCTAACAGCCCAGAAGTCAGCACGCACCAGCAACCTCCTCCTGCGTTTTTCCTCTCAACTCAGCCCTTCAAATCAACTCAAAACCTCCTCCAAACACCCATTTAAACCCCTAGACATCACCCATAATTTCCCCTCATTAAAACCCAACCTAAACACCAATTAAACTCCCCTTGATTCCAACTTTCCTCACCAAATTCTAGAGCTGAAAACTTAAAACAAAAAGAGAGTATAACCAGAAAATTGATGGATAGAACTCACCTCAAATTCGAAACCAAACCCTCTTCAATGGCTGAACTAAGTCTACAACCTTAGCCTCTTGATCTCCTAGCTTAATTCCACCCTTTGAGCTCAAAATTCCAAAAAAGAAAAATGAGGGACAAGAACGTACGGGAAGGAGAAGCTCTCACTCTATTTTGTTCTGTTTCTACAGCCATCTAAACCTCACGTATATCCTAGCCAAATGACCTAAATACCCCTAGGTCATTTAAGGCCTCTAAAACCAACTCAAGGGTAATTTTGGCACTTTCCACCTACACCGTTAATCATAATTAACACTTCCCAATTCCCGCTAATCTCAATATTCTCAAACTCCAATAATTCACATCCTGTTACCCTTTAATGCCCGGTAACACTCTAATCACTAAAACACCCCGAGACTCACCCCGAGCCCCGAGCTTAAGCCCGTTATGACCAAACCGATAATTAACATTCCTTGATCATCTCATGCCAAATGGCTCGAACAAACCCACATCATAATGTGGTCTCAAGATATATTACCAACATGCGAACAAATAATCAATTTACCCTTAACGGGCCAAATTACCATCACACCCCTGTAATTAGAAATATGGACTCACATGCATGCATTTCACATCATATCATAATATAATCAACATATACATGCATTTTATCAATTAATAACATAATCAAGCAAGTATGGCCCTCCTGGCCTACTATTCACACCGTTAAACACAACGGAGAATTCAGGGTATTACACTTAACTTTGGAGTTCTCAAGTGATGGGTTACCGAAAAGAAGATGCATCTTGTTGATATAGGTAGTACCCATCAATCCATTTAAGCCCTCTTCAACTGTGTAATCCCATACCTACACAGTCTTAGAATCATCACACTTAACATTCCCCAGGCGGTGTGGGATTGCACAGCTTACCCGGTCTTTCCCCTTACGGATCACGGGATTATGACTGTCACAATTTTATTTTTGTAAGTATGGGTATTGAACTTGTTTATATTTATGGGTGTTGTCATTTTGGCTATTTTAACCATGTTTACTTAACAGGGATACCATTTTGCGATTTCTATTTGTTTTTATTATCTCGGGGGGTTTGAGATTTCGATTCACTGGGCTTAGTGGCTTTGTGAGTTTCAAAATGTTGGCATGGTGGCTTTGAGGTATATTTTTATGATCCATTTTGATTAAATCCCCACTAATCTGAAGGATTAATGATGATCCATTATTCTGAGGCCTTTTCATTGTTATTTGCTATGTATATTTAGTATAAGGTTTTGATGTATGCTTTGAGAAATATTTGTTTTAATGATTAGTTAGTTTCATTATCCTACGAGTTTGAGTTTTGTTTTTGTTTAGATTACAGTTATGTTTCATTGCTTTAATCTGGTTTTGTGGCTTTAAGTTTAAGAAAAATTGGCTTAGTGGCTTTGGGGAATATGTTTATGATTCATTTTGATTAAATCCCCACTAATGTGAAGTATTAATGATGATCCATTGTTCTGCCTTTCGATTGTTATTTTATATATATATATATTTAGTATATTGTTTAGATTTTTTGTTTTGGGGTTTCACTCTATTGCAGCTTGATTAAGTAAGATTTTTTAGCAAAGTTTGATTATGAGACATGATTGAGGAAAGTTTTTTTTTTTCTGTATATTTACTTTGGTATTTTGTTTCTGATTATAGCTTGATTCCTAGCCAATAGGGATTTGGTGATCTTGTTCATTGTTTGAGGTCTATGTTTGATTATGAGGCATGATTTATAATATTTTTGAATCTTTGAGGTCACACTCTATTACAGCTTGACTGAGCAAAGTTTTTCTTCTCCAGTATATTTACTTGTGTTGACCCACGATTTGGCCAACTGACACGGAGTCGAAACTTGATTGATATGAACGAGTGTATAGAAAAGAACGTAATGACAAAAGTAAAGAAAACACAGCAATTTATAGTGGTTCGGCCCCAAGATCTGGTAATGACCTACTTCCACTTAGATTGATATTGATATAAGAATCAGAAGGGTGATCAAAGAACCTGGGTTCAATGAGTTTCACTAACCTCTGAAGAACAATACAAGTTTACTTGGAAAATTACTATAGTTTTGAATGATTAAAAAGCGAAAAAAGGTCCCTTCCTTTGAGCTATCTCTTGCTATTTATAGGCTCAAGGAGGGTTACAAGAGATTGTTATAGATATTCTTCCCTGAATAATCGGATATCCAGAAGATTGTATGAGATAAATTCGGGATTCATAAAGATCTTCCCATAAAAGTTGCCTTGTACACGGAACCATCGACCAGACTGGTCGCGGGTAAGAGGGCTTACCTGCCTTTACTGTGTCTTCTGGTCGATGCTCTAGCAGACGCTTCCAGGTGTCAGCCACGTGTCCAGAGATTATTTGCCACGTCACCAATGCTGATTTATTGGATAACAACTTGGTACTTTGTTATTGATTACAACTTGATTGTGCCTAAAATACCAATTTTTTTTCTTGTTTGTATTCTTTTGAATCATTGTTTCCTGGTTTAAAACTGACTTAATCTATGATTTGGTTAAGTAAACACTATAGACTTTTTTAAATACATTTATATTGTGTTCTGTTTCAGAATTTCGTCACCAATGAGATCTGTTCGAATATGACTTGTCAAACTGTTTCAGTATTATTTATGTATAATCTCATTGAATTTCTTGATGTCTTGTTGCTTGTTTCTTGTGCTATCATCAATAAATTGATACTTTGTTGCTATATTCAGATTTGGAGTTTTTTTATGTACTTTGTTATTGATATTCAGTTCTAGGATGTAGATTAATTTAATAAGTTTACTGCATTAGTGAATCTGATTCTTTGTTCCTGTACTAAGATTTAATAGGTTTTTTCATATTTACATATTTGCCTTTTCATATTTCTTTGTTTTTCTATTTCCAAAGTTTTACATTAATCTCAAGTGTTTCTCTATTTTTAGCATGCTCTGCTTTCTAGTTTGTAGGGTGAACTTTGATATTGATATTGATATTGTAGGGTGAACTTTGTTTTTGGAAAGATAACTAGTTTTTGAGTTTAAGAGTTTTGTGTGTTTGAATTTGATTTTTGTTCTGTATACAAATATGTTTTGAATATGATTTATTTAAAGTGTGAAAATTTTGTGTTTAGTATTTGATTTATGTATTATGTTCATTGATTATATATATGAATATGTTTTTCTTTTTAAAAAGGAGAAGAGACATCTACTTTTTATTTTGAGTTTTTTTATGTTAAACTTTGAATCGAGTTTGTATTATCTTCATCATTGTTTACATGTTCATATATATTGCATATGAACTTCTTTGTTTTATCACATGAATTCTAGTTTTTGATGCATATTGCCTATTAAATGTAGTTTTGAATGTTGACTTATATTTTCTTTTTCTAATTTGGATCATTATGCTACTTTGATTTTTTTTTTTTTTTTTGTCTGTGATGTTGATAAATGATTTTATTTTATGTTGGTGATTATGGGACTTGATGTGCTCATATATTTGTTTTTTAATATATGCTAGTATATCAAGTGTCATAAATGCCCATAATAATAAGTCATATTTTCAGAAATCCTTATGATGATTAAATTGAGAATAATTATTGTGTTTAGATTAATTATATTTTTCCATTGTTGCCAACCCGAACCCCACCTCCAACCATCGTCGGCGTCCACCTCACAAAGCCATCATCGACATTCACAAGTTCAGTTTAGAGAAAAATGATGCTCTCGTGTAATAATCTCAAAGTGAAGAATAGACTTGTAATAGACTTGTTGATATTTTTTATGAAATGTAATTAGTTTAACACTCATCTTTAATAAGCAATGAATATTTTATAATATATGTTTGTTTATTTTATTATTAATGTTAATTAATTTATTTGAGAAAAATGTTAAATATTTTTAAAATTAATTACTTTTATTTATTATTTATATTAAATTAAATTTAAATATATAATTAAAATTACCTATCTAAAAATCTTTATTTACCAATAAATAAGTGTAGGTAAAATTAAGTATACCACATCATGCCACGTGGACCAATCATATAGAGCTACATAATCAATAAAAATGAGATAAGTAACCCAATCATTAAGTTCCAACTGGTCCAAAAAATGTGTGCCATGTGTTCCACTATAAAATTGCCACGAGGATTGCCACGTCAGCTGCCACATAAGATGTCATGTCAAACAAGTCCAAGTCATTTCTGTGGGATCCACGTGAGTTTTACCTACCGATATGTCAATCGTAGGTAATGGTACATTTCTCGACTAACTATTACCTACCAATACAATATTGGTCAAAATATGTAGGTAAAAGGATTTACCTACCAATACGCTATCTTTACCTACAATTAATATTGGTAGGTAAAGGTTGAATTTCTTGTAGTGATTGTTCTTAAGTCTTGTGGCTCAAGGTTGTGAAATTGAGTTTTGGGTGGAGTTTAGAGTGGATTGAGCTGGGGTTTTGTTGTGGGTATTATGTTAAATGTGTTATGGGGATTGCATTATGGTTCTAGGATGATTTAGGGTGGTTTGTGGTTGAGTTTGGCTAAAGAAAAACTAGAGAATTTTGGAATCGTAGGGTCGGGCCGCGACCATGTTCTTAGGGTGCCGCGACCTTCTTGAACCCAGAGGCTAGAGGAAGTTTCTGATGCGAAGGTCGCGCTGCGATGCCTGTTAGGTTGCGCCATGGCGCGTGTTCAGTGAAAAGGAAGGTTGGGGCCTCTGACTTGGGCGGGTCATGACCCACATGTTTGGGGCTGTGGTGCTTAAGGGATTTTGGGCCTTGGGGGGGGGGGGGGGGTTTGAGTGCAGGAACTCAACCTTAAGGGCTCGGGATCAATCCTACTACCCGGTTCAGTAGAATTCAACATCCCGGAGGTTAGGACTCGATCTGGAAACCTTTAATTACTCATTTTGATGGGATTATATACTTGGTTGTGATTAGGTTATCGCTAGGGGCTCAGAACCAGGATCGTGCTCAAGGTTCGTTCTTAATAAGCTTTGCACTCGGACCTGAGGTAAGAAAAATGCACTCGGTCTGCGTTTAGGGCTCGACCCGAATATAGTGAAGAATTAATGTTATGTTGAGAATGTTTTATTAAACATACTGAATGTGCTGTGTTTATCTATGTTATGTAATAACTCCTGATCTGTATATCTGATTGGGAAAGCTCAGCTTATAAGCTGAAGGTTTATCTATGTTATCTAATGAAGGGCTTGACTTAATAGTCAACGGTATAGTTCATTTAAAGACTCGACTTATCAGTCGATGGTTAAGATTCGATTTATCAGTCGAAGGTTAAAGACTTGACTTATCAGTCGAAAGTTAGAGACTTGACTTATCAGTCGAAGGTTAAAAGACTCGACTTTTTAGTTGAAGGCTATAGACTTGAGTTATCAGTCAAGGGTTTAGGTCTTGACTTATTAATCAAGAGTTAAAAACTTGACTTATCCGTCGAAGATTACAGACTCGGCTTATCAGTCGAAGGTTAAAGGACTCCACCAATTAGTCGAAGACCACAGGCTCGACTTATCAGTCGAAGGGTAAAAGACTCGACTTATCAGTCAAGAGTTAAAAGACTCGACTTATCAGTCGAATGTTAAAGAACTCGACTTATTAGTCGAAGGTTAATGGATTCGACTTATAAGTTGAGGGTTTGCAGGGTCGACTTAGGAGTCAAGGGCGGCAGTAACATGCTAAACACTGGCCGATAAGGTTAAGCCAACCTGGAAACCAGATATTCTCTTGAACACCCCTAGGGTCGTTTGGGATGTTAAGCATCAGACCTTCTTGGCCAGTTCTAAGGCTGGTTATATGAAAGATGGGCAATAGGCCCTAGTGTGACTCTATAGTCACTTATTTGGGTTAATTGCATGCATGAATAGGGTTATTACTGTTGGCATGCTATTTATGAAACTGCGATCTGATAAAGTACTACTTATAAGCATGTTTATGTTTTCTTATTGAGCCTTGGCTCATGGGTGCTAAATGGTTTAAGTAAAGGAAAGGAAAAGTTGGACCAGCCATGAGTTGGAGAGCTTCAAGACAGAGTGTACATATGCGGCCTGCTCGTTCGCCACGACCGAGGCTATCAGTTGGAACTAGGGTTGGACCCTGATTTTGTCGCCTAAGTCAAATTTTTATTCACTTTTGAGGTTTAGGTAACCGTTTTAAACTGTGATGGGATCCCATGTATGAAAGTTAAAAAGCTTTTAATAAAATGGTTGACTTTTGACCAAAATTTTTAATGTCTAAACTTGTGGTTAGTTTTAATTACATGATTTAAACTCAAATGATTCGTTTAGCGAGTTAAGCACTATTTAAACTATACAGTGTAATTTTCCTGTATTAGAAGGATGTTACATTCGTTGTAATGCCCTACTACTTAAGGACCATTACACTGTGCATTTAAATAGTGTTAAACTCGCTAAACAAGTCATTTGGCCATAACCGTGTAACTAAACGTGATTAATGGTTTAGGATTAAATATTTTGGTCAAAGGAACAACTGTTTCACTAGAATGTTTACTTCATACATGGGATCCCAAAATACATTTAAAAAGGTTAACTACAATTGAAATGTTACAACCAACAGATCTAAGCAGCAAAATAGGGTTTAACTCTAGTTCCTCTTTAAAACCCCGACCGTGGTGGTCAAGCAGCCACATATGTATACATTGTCACCTAAGCTCTCCAACTCAAGATGATCCAACTTTCTTTTTCCCCTTATCTGCACCACAAAGCACCCGTGAGCCAAGGCTCAGCAAGAAAACTTAACATGCTCATAAGCAGTTAATAACACGTTCCAAATCATAATAAGCATGCCTAGCAGTAATAACCCTACTCATGCCTGCATACCATTCATATAAATGACAACATTGTCATATGGGGCCAATAGCCCAAGATAAACGATCAATGAATAATACCGGGGTCCAATGCCCAAATTACATGATTGATGAATCATACTGGGGTCCAATGCCTAAATTACATGATTAATAAATCATACTGGGGCTTGACGTCCTAGGATATGGGACTAATAAGTCACCCCGGGGTCCTTTGCCCTATCCTCTGTATAACCATCCTTGGAACTGGCCCAATATACCTGGCGCTTTAGTTTTCCATGACCAATAGGTCGGTCAAGCGTATGTCACACTTTTGAATAGGCATAACCATATCGACCAACGCTCAACGCGCTTTTGTTACCCTTGACTTATAAGTCAATGCCTTTCGACCAGCACTTCGCGTGCTAATGCCATTCTTGATTCATAAGTCAAGTTCGGGGCCCAGCCCTAGCCTAGGATATGAGACTAATAAGTCACCCAAGGGCCCACGCCCTATCCTCTATATAACCAGCCTTGGAGCTGACCTAGCGTACCTGGCGCTTTAGTTTTCCACGACAAATAGGCCGGTCAAGCACATGTCACGCTCATAAATAGGCAAAACGATATCAACCAGCGCGATATGGCTCCCTTGACTGATAAGTCAATGCCTTACGAAAAGCGCTCAACGCTATTGCTTTCCTTGACTGATAAGTCAATGCTTTCTCAATCAGATAATGCAGACTGACATATATCATATATCAAATATCCAAATAGAAATCCTTCAACATGCTTAATCAATAATAACAAGCATAATCATAATCGTGCACATTCTCAAGCATCCATGCCCTATTCACATTCGTGTTTAATAGTCCGACCCAAGCCATAATCACATGTATCACATACTGGATGCAGTTTTCTTACCTTTAGTCGAAGCACAGGTTACCAATGAACGACCCTCGAGCATGATCCCAGTTTCGAGCCCCTAGCGATAACCTAGTCACAACCATAATATAGAATCCAGTTAAAAACGAGTAAATAAAGGCTTCCGGACTGAGTCCTAGCCTCCGGGACGTCGAAATCTACTAAACTGGGTAGTAGGTCGATCCTGAGCCCTTAGGTTTGAGTTCCCGTTACAAAAAAGCTAAGGTGGAAAAAGTTGCCCAGGCAGGCCACGACTTGACCATAAGGGTCGTGGCATGCCTCCCTGACAGAAAACCCCATGTCTAAAATTCAAGACACGTGTCGCGGCATGCTTACCCAGACAAAACCGCCTTTGCGCCCTGGGTTCATACGGGCTGCGATGCGACCCCAGGACCCCGCGAACCCAGAAATCCCTGTTTTTCCTCAGCCAAAACCTTACCAAAAATCATCCCAATCAATTCCCAAAACCAGAATTAAATCCTCTAAGCATTATAACACATGACCAGCATTAAAACCCAAGCTTATCTCACTCAAAAGCCTCCACCAAATCTAATCCAATACCTTGAACCTCAAAGCTCAAGAACACTTTAAAAACAAGGCAGAATTTAACCAAATCAAGGGTTGTAGTTGTACCTCAATTGTGTAGTTCAGGCTTTAAGTTGTAAATCCCAGCTTCAAGCCTCTAATTCTAAGTCAAGTCTCCTCAAAATTCCAAAAATACTCCTCAAGACAAAGAGAGAGGGAGACTAATGCGAGAGAGAGAAAGCTGAGGGAGAGTGATACTCTGTTTTGGTTTCCTTCAGCTAAGGGTAAGAGTGACTAAGTCAGTAAATTGGCTCAAAATGACCTAAATGCCCCTAGGGCCGAATTCTTCTTTGACACCTCCTCAAGGGTAAATTTGTCATTTTCCACTTATCTCGTTAATCATAATTAACGTCTCACAATTGTCGTTATTTCTAATATCCTCAAATAATTACCAATTAATTTCCCCATTACCCGATCTCGGTAATGTACTAAATACCCAAAATACCCATTGACTCTCACCGAGTCAAAGATTAGTCCCGTTGTGACTTTCCCACTAGCTTGCTCCCTAGGACCGCCTCGTGCCGAGTAACCATAATATATTCACTTAATGATGTGGTCTCATACATATATCACATATATGTCAAATATACCCATAACATTCCAAATTATAAATATTGTCTTTTTAATCAGAAATTGACCCACATGCATATTTAATATACCTAAACATACATATCAAGTCATATTATAATATAACTCGCATAATCATATAATGATACACATATATATCACATAGTCACATAATTTTTATAATTTTCTATCCTGACCCCCTAATCAAAGCTCTAAGCCTTATTAAGTAATTTGTGATGTTACATTCTCTAGGTGTATTTGAGTTTGTTGTAGGTTGTGGATGACAATATAGAGAGATTAATGAAAACAATGAAAAAAAAAAAGAGTAAATCGTATAAATGAAATAAAAATTCTGATAAAACCCTATTAATGAAAAAACATAGAATATATTAATGAATTGAAAAAATTAAGGTAGTAATTTTGATATTTTTTTTAATTTACGTAAATGGAGTAAATTCCCATATTTTTTTCTTCTTATTACCGACTTTTTTATTGCTCAAGTTCCGTAACTGAATTTTATAAAGTTAGCTCATGGTATACATTTTTTCTAATTTCTTTTTTTGTCTTTATGTTCTTTATTCCTTTTTTTTTATTTATTTTCTAGGATGACATTGTTATTCAATTTTTTTTAGAGGTGTACATATATTAAATATATTAATAAGTTTATGATTAGTTATTCTAATTTAATATTTGATTTGTTATATTGTACTTTCTACATTTATTTGTTACAAAAATTTGCATAATTAATTTTGTAATTTAAAAATATATACATATTTTTCTTATAACTAACCTTTATAAAAACGCTAGAAGGCAAAAAACTAACGGTCTGTTTGGTAAAATTTTTGTTTTTGAATTTTTTAAACACAAAAATAAAAATTTTATTTTATTTTTCTTTCTTTATTTTTAAAAAATAAAAATATGTTTAGTAACTATTTTTGTTTTTTGTTTTTAAAAACAAAAAAATAATAAATATATTTGATAACTTTTATTTTTATTTTTTGTTTAACAATATAAGACGTTGATTTGAATAATATAAAAAAAAATTGAAAACTATTTAAAAAAAAATTAAAAGTGAAAAAATTCTATTGTCAAAATTTAATAAATTTTAATTAAAATTTAAAAAAATAATAAATAAAAATAAAGTTACCAAACATATTTTATATTTAATTATTAAATTTTTAATTAATTAAATATATATTTTTTAAGTGTTACCAATCAACTCTTATATTTGTAACAAAAGTTTTTAATTTTTCTTTTAAATAAAGATTTAAAATAAAATCTCAAATTCTTTAACAAATTTGAGTGATTGGATTTTATTCTCCACAACTAATTGAATTCAATGGTATAAAGAGCTCTTTATTTTGATGATAAAGTACAAAGAGTTCAATGATTTAAATTCAATTTTGGCAAAAAACAAAAGTTGACGGTGACATCTTTGCCAACTTCGAACGACAACCCACGTAAATTGTTATTCCTAATAATTGTATTATAATATTCAATTTTTTTATTTAAAATTTGATTTAGTAATTTATTTGAATAATTTTATAAAATATACAATAAAAAAAATAATAAAAAATATAACAAAACAAAAAAAAGAATAAACTTTTTAATTTTTTAATATATATGAGAAGAAAAATAGCTTCAAAATCACTTTTGAATTTGATAAGAAGAAGAATAAAGTGGATCACTTACAGGTGGGCATCAGAAAATTAATTATTATAATATTTTATGTTCTACCCGATACCACTCATTAACCTGTGATTAGGTTTTGTGATGTGTATAAATGAGACTACATCAAGAAAAACACCACAACCACAATCCGTTTGCAGCTTTGATAGAATTGTACAACACTTTGTTACACTGTCTAAATACCCAGAACAAAACCTTGAAGAAGAAAACGAAAACCATGGTACTAGTGGCTGCTCCTCTCCATAGACCCCACGTGGCAGTCCTTTCAAGTCCCGGGATGGGCCACATCATCCCTTTACTCGAGCTCGCCAAGCGCCTAGCCGCTGATCATGGCTGCCACGTCAGCTTTCTCAATATCACCGCCGAAGCCTCCGCCGCACAGACTAAGCTCCTCAGCTCTCCTGACTTCCCTCCCAACCTCCACGTCATCGACCTCCCTGATGTTGACGTCTCCACACTCGTCTCATCCGACAGCCTCATCGTCACCCGACTTTCCGTCATCGTACAAGAAAGCCTCCGATGTCTGAAGTCCGTACTTCTCGACCTCGGAAAACCTGATGTTGTCGTCATTGACCTCTTCTGCACCCAAGCTTTCGAGGTTTGTGAAGAGCTATCCATTCCTGTGTATTCCTTTTATACCGCTCCTGCTGCTCTATTTTCTTTGTCTCTGTATCTTCTCACTTTAGATAAAGAAGTTGACTGTGAGTTCGTTGACCTTCCTGAACCAATTCGGGTCCCGGGTTGCTCTCCGATCCGAACTGAAGACCTCCTTGACCAAGTTCGGAACAGGAAAAGCGAAGAATGCAAGTGGTATCTTCTCCACACCAGTAGGCTTCCGTTGGCGGCCGGTGTTCTCATGAACACGTGGGAAGATCTTGAACCCTCAACGCTTAAAGCCATTAGAGAAGACCCTTATTACAACAAAATCTCCACACCACCGATTCACCCAGTAGGACCACTAATCAGAGAGACTGAGCCCATAACTGAGTCTGGCGTTGAGTGCTTGGCGTGGCTCGATAACCAACCATCAGACTCCGTCGTCTTCGTGGCACTTGGCAGCGGTGGGACCCTCTCTGCAGCACAACTCACCGAGATTGCATGGGGTCTAGAACTTAGTGGACAACGGTTCGTCTGGGTGGTCCGAACGCCCACAGAGTTCGATGCGTCGGCCACATTTTTTAACGTGGGTGGTGATATTAACGACCCGAAGTCGTTTTTACCTGTTGGGTTCTTGGAGAGAACCAAAAAAGTGGGCTATGTGGTCGCGTCGTGGGCTCCGCAGGTGGCGGTGTTGCGACACCGGTCGACCGGCGCGTTTTTATCACACTGCGGGTGGAACTCGACTATGGAGAGCATGAGACACGGCGTACCGATGATTGCTTGGCCGCTTTACGCCGAGCAGAAAATGAACGCCACAGCTCTGGTGGAGGATGTTGGCGTGGCCGTGAGACCAGCTGAGGACCCCGGAAAGGGAATAGTTACGAGGGAGGAGATTAAGAGGGTTGTGAGTTTGGTGATTGGAGGTGAAGAAGGCAAGTTGCTGAGACTCAGAGCTGGAAAACTTAAAGAAAGTGCAGAGAAAGTATTGAGCGACAATGGCGGATCTTCTTACGATTCGCTAACTCGCATAACGAATGATTGGATGGTTTCACGAATATCAAGTCAAAATTTCAAATAATTTAGTGGCCAAAAGATGCACGCAATAATGACTTGATTAAGTGAAAATTATACTATATAGAGTTTTTTATTGTTATTTTTATATTGGTTTGGAAGTGAATGTTTCACTGTTACAAGAAGGGTATTTAGGGTTAAGATTACACACCCTCTACGGCATTGCCATAAAAAATTAACGTTTTAAGGGGGCATGTTGTATGCCCTTAAATAATGTTTTTAGGATCCACAATGCACATCTTTAAAGATCGCATTGAGTGCATTTCAATAAAAAATTTAGGACGCATGTCGTGAGTCCTAAAAGAATGTTTTTTAGGCGCGCAATGCGCTTTCTTAAAAAACCTGTTGAGTACCCTTAAAAATAATAAACAAGTAGGTGTTCAATATTATTAGGACACGCATCGAATGCCCTTAAGAGTTAATTTTTTTAAATATATATAGCTACATTTTTCATTTTGCTCTAAAAAATACATTTGAATGAGTGGCCAAAATGTTAGATATATGTTAGATTTATAAATTTTCAAAAGAAAATACTAAAAAAAAAAAATCAAAAGAAATTTAAATTTCTCATTAAAAGTAAGCTTATAACATTTTTCATTTTGTTCTAACCAATTGTAACAATGACATCGCTCATTCTTCTCGAACTTCGTAAATTTCTTAAATAGTATTTGGTTTGTCAGATGTGAATTGCAAAAAAAAAAAAAACTTTAATTAGAATTATATTAGCAATTATAATTCAAAACATATAAAAACATTATACTATATATATAAATTATGTAGTTGTATATTGTTGCCTGTTTGGACAAAAAATGTTCGTAATGAGGGGCATTTATAAGTATATTCTTCATCATCCTCATAACGTAATATCCATAGTCGATATTGTTTACGACATTACAAAGATTGATAATACATGTACAAATCTTAATATTAAATATCTTAAACATCTTTATATATACATAAACCCATATACAAATAGAAACATACTGTAGGTTGGAAATACAGTACTCCCGTTGGGTGTTTGTTGATCTTTTTACGTGCTTTAATTCTTTCCGTGAAATACATCTCATGTGCATCATGGATGGTCTCCTTGATGGTTGTCCTGCTATCTAATTTAACATTAATAGGATCAAGAAAACAAGAATAATGCCAATTGAGATATAATAAAAATAGCATCCAATGCTTCCTGTTAAAAGAACAAGTGTTACTAAGTTTTTAACTTTAGATTAATTTTTTTTTATCAATGAAAAGCATAATCATTAAACTTACTCATGGTTATAATGCATAACTATTCAATCATGCTTTTTAGACGTGCATGATAGAATCCTATCACATAAAGCTCGAGCCTGACTATTTGCGCTAGTCACGGAAGTAGAAACCTTGTTTAGATTCATAAACAACAACGCTCATCTCTTTTCCTCATCTACTAAAAGTTTCTGGTACAAAATCCTAACAACAAATATCATTAATTTAAAAAAAAAGGTTGAAAGAAAGCTAAATAGTTGAAGATACAAAATCCTTACAATAAATATTATTAACTTCATACAGAGCATACCTCATATAAAAGACAATGCATGATTGTCCAATTATCTCCTTTCTACAATATTCGAGTATGTCATCCCGAAGCAGAGGAGAGTATTCACAAGCATGACCGAACACATCAAAGTCACTGGACACATCAACGACACAATCATCTCTAGGCTAACCATTGACGATTTCATATACTTGTCTAAACTTAGGCGGCAATGGAGATGGTTGTTACACCTCTTGTGTTTTTGTGTTCGAGGTGCTAATGGTAGAAAAGCTTTTTTTCCAACTTGTTTTCTAGTTTTTTCACGACCTCCTAGTCACCCATAACATTTAATTAACAATGAAATAAGTATATAAAAAAATTAGTAGTCCTAAATAAAATAATTACCTATGTCGCTCCATTGAAGATGACTAGCAACTTGGGTCAACGTATTAAAGTCCCAATATCTTGTTTGACAATATAAATCTCACTGTTGGTAGGGATCAGGTTAACAATTAGAGCATCAGGTTGGTCAACAAACTCAATTGCACGGTGATAGTTTTCTCCTATGTCTTCTCCATGGATCTTTGTGCTCCCAATAACTAGAATGTATCCCCTACCAATCATCTTGGTGATAGACCCTAATGCAAAATTGCATTCAATCATTTTATCATGAACATATATGTAAATTTTTATGTATAAGTATGTTATACAAGTGCAAGAATTTTAGATTTTAAAAAGATAAAGTTATACCCGATTTAAGCCAGGAGTGGGGATAAACATAGGTGCATCCTCTGGCTGTGGGGGCGGTGGTGCTAGAGGTTAATGTTACGATTGGGGTGATGCCTGATGAGATGGTGTAGTTTGATCTAAGGGTGATCCATAGTCTGGCACCGACACATGAGAAGATCCTTCAAAGCCACTATATTGTCCTTTCATCTGTTCCACATATTGTCGCATCATTTGCTCTTTCTACTTGATCATTTCATGATGTTCCACAAATTTTGGAGCATCAAAATATAAGCATTGGTGATGCGTCGCCTCGAGGAGGCGACTCGTCGCTCGACCAAGAAATGGTAGATCAGGCGACGTGTCGCTTGGTGCCAGGCAACATGTGGCCTGGGCAGTCTGTACGGGTCTGTACGGATCCGTTAAGTGATGTGTTTTTGGCTCCAAAATTAAAATTAAAATGCTCTAATCTTATTAGTTGAGTCTAATGAGGTTCCTATCACTACAACAAACATGGGTTTTAGGGGCGACGCATGTCGCCCCTGATGTGTCGCCCCTGATAAAATGTGCCTAAAAGAGTACATTAGGGACGACTCAATGGGTCGCCCCAAAAATTTGAACGTTTTCCATCACTTTTGTCGATATGTCGCCCCTGATATGCCAATAGTTGCCCCTAATACTTAATTATTAGGGGCGACATGTCGCCCCTTATACCATGAGATGTCGCCTCAAATGTTTACACGTGGCATCTATATTAGTCGATGTATCGCCCCTGATATATCACTAGTCGCTCTTGATACTTGATTATTAGGGGCGACAGTGCTGCCCCTAATACTATTTTATTTATAAAAAATAATTAAATTAAATTTTAATTAATTATTAATTAAAATTTAAATAATTGAAAACAAATATATTAAAAATAAAAATATTATATTAAATATTCAAATTAGTTTATTAAAATAACAATTATCCATAGTCATAATACATTAAGATAACAAATATTCATATTGTTCATATAATTTAACAATAATTAATAATAAAATAAACCTAGTCTCCTAAATCAACTGCCTCGTCCTCCCTATTGTCTTCTTGTTGCAGTTGCAGTTGCTACGGTGGCTGCGGTTGTGGTTGCTACGGTGGCGGCATCGACCAAGGATATTGGGGAGGTAATGTGGACGATCCAGCTCCATACATGTAGGGATACGACGGCTAGGACGACAGTGGAATCGGCCACGGATAAGGTGTTGCTCTATACATATATGGAGGTACCATATTTTGAGACAGCGCTGCCCCGTACATGGAAGGATGGGTTGGACCTGGAGGTTGAGAAGACGAAGCTCCAGAAATATTGTCACTATCAGGCATAGGCGGCATCTGAACGTTTGGTGGACGAGATGATGGTAGAAAAAATTGAGATAAGAAATTAACTTGGTCAGTTAATTTCTGTAGATTATTCTCCAATTTTTCTATATATTCTCTTGAATGTTGAGGAGGAGCTTGAGACTCGTTGAAGTGAGAGTATTGGGTGGATGATGACCCTGACCCTGACCTCGACCCCGACCCCTTCAATTTGCGGCCCACTCCTCACTCATGTCCACACCTTTGGCCTAATACTTTTTGTAGTACCTCCACCTGATCAACTGTTGTTGAGCCATCATTATTGGAAGCATCAATGGATGTTTGCTGAGTTTGTAACTCAAAATCAGCCTTCAGTTTTTCCTGTTTTAAGAAAATGTTAGACACTGACATTAAATATTACTCCATTAATATTAAAAAATATAATTCAAACTTACATAATCTTGGCGAGCATCATCGTTCACGATATCATTTGTTGATTTATTCCAGTGATATGCCTTCCATGACTCAATAAGGTCTGGGTTCGCCTAAAAAATATAACCCCAATGTTAGAGAACATCTAATTTAAAAGAACATAATTTTGATAATATTTTATCTTTCACTTACTTTTTCGTAACGGATGGCTGCCAACGATTTCGTACCTTGCGTTCTAGAATACTTTTGTTTCTTCCGATTTTCCTTATTCTTTACGGAGCGCGCAATAAATTTTGGACTTGTAAATAACTGACAGATCTACTTCCACTCCTCCTTGTTAACATCCTTGGTTGGGTTGTTTAGAACCTTGTCCCAACCTTCGGTCCATTATAGTGTTTCTCAAAGTGTTTGTGTCTTATTGTTTTCCTATGACGATATCGGTCTTTCATCTCTCGATCGATACCATCTAAACACTTTAAGAAATCATCGCGGCTCGTTATTTGATAATAGTACTAAATTGAAAATTAAACATATTAATAATATATGTACTATATTAAAGACAATTTTTTTTTAAAATAAAAAATAAAAAAATTTACCTGGAATATGCCAAGGACCTGATCCTTGTATTGTTTAGGCACTGATTCCCATGAATTGAAATATCCGGGAACTTTTGTTTTAATTTGGGTGCCCACAAGGCGGACAAAAGCAGCGTGCTCGCCCCCAACAACCTTGTACGTTCGCGGGCAAAACGTTACTTCCAGTGGTTTTCCATTTTTACGCCGCCTCTCATCTAGATCTTTTCCAATAGCTGTGCCACGACCCTTTTTCTTAGTTGGGATTCATGTATTTTTTTTTATTAACAATACATAGAATATTAGTATATACATGTTAAACATATGTGAGTAAATAAAATAACAAAAAAATTACCTGACTCGCATGTAGTCGGGATCCTAGTAGGATCCGGTGGAGGATCACCGCCAACGTCTCCACCGTGGGCTCTAGCCACATCTGCTGACTTCTACTAACACGATAATAATTTAACCTACCTATTTTAATATTTAATTATTATTTATAATTAATTTGTTGAGTATTATTTTAATTGATTAGGTAATTTGAAACATGCTATTTGGAAACGAACTTTTTATTTCTCAATATGTATAATACATTTAACACTATATACAAAACTAAGTAGAATAGTCACTATCCTCACTAATTACATCAACATCTATCGGGCACACATCATCAGTATTATCATCACTAAGGTCGACATTTAATTCATCATCATCTTCTGCTTCTTCTACGCTGTCTGCCATATCATCTTCATTGTCATTAATAAATCCATCATCTTCTTGAACAACTAAAGAAGGTCGATGGTCCGTGTTGACTTGAGTCGCTGGTACATCAGATTGCTGAACAACCAACTCTCTGAGATCCATAGTCAAAACAAAATTTGATGAGTTGGTGTCATGTACAACATCAACATTAGCAATCATATCTGAAGCATCTGGAAAGTCCCAAACTTGCCGATGATTCACTTCTTGGACAACTTTCTAATCTCGTCCTCTAACGAGATCATCAATGTAGAATACTAGTTTTGCTTGACTAGCTAGTATGAACGGTTCATCTTTATACCATTTATCGCCGATGTTGATACTAGTAATATTATTTTTCAGTGATGGTTTTTTTTTTTTTTTTTCGGATCTGTATTGAACCATTTACATCGAAATAATTCCACCGAATAAGAACCACTAAAAAGCAGCTGGAGTATTTCTTCCAGTTGCCCGTAATAGTTAAAACCTTCTGTTCCAGCAACACACACTCCACTATTTTGTGTAGTTCGATTTTGATCTTGATTGTATGAAACAAATCGAACTCCGTTCACTATACATGCTTGGTAGGAGTAGGCCAATAGATCTGACCCATATGCTAAAGCTAGTAATTCATCAGCATGCTCTAATGACCCAAGTCATATATCTAATAATAAAGAAATATATTAGAATGAGAATGTAATTTGTAGTATTCAATTTTCTAAGTACGAGTTACCTTCTTATGAAACCATGAACGAAACTCTTTCTTATATATCAATTTATGATTAGCAACCAGATCTCTTTGTTGTACCTCGGTTAAGTGTTCCCTGTTAATTAATTAACAATGTCAATATTGTTAATTAAGGAGTAGATTGAACAAAGAATAAAATCAAAATTAATTTTGTACTTACTCTAAAAACACTCCAGTCTCTAGAGAATTATCCAAAATGAACCACTCATCTTTATTCCGAGTATTGTCGTTGAGGGGCACAGGAATTCCCTTACTAAGAGGACAACATTGAGATTCAAACACTGTGAGGTGTCGATTCATATACGGTGCATCTTCATTACGTTCGGACTGATTAAATTTTGTTTCCACACCTTTGAAATAAATTGAACAAAATGTCAAAACCTCATCTGCAACATATCCTTTTGCTATAGATCCTCCAGGACGAGCTTTATTCCTGACATAGTTTTTAAATTTTTTCATGTGTCTTTCAAAATGATACATCCACCTCATAAATATAGGTCCTCCCAATATTGCTTCATCAGGCAAGTGCAAAACCAGAGGGATCATTATGTTAAAGAATGCTGGAGGGAAAATCAACTCCATCTTGCATAAAATAATAATCAAATCATCCTTAGCTTTCTCCATATCAGAAACGTTGAGTGTTCTAGAGCACAATTGTTTGAAGAAATTACACAATTCAGTGATGGTAGTGGATATAGATTCTGGTAAAAACTTGCGAACACCTACTGCAAGTAATCGTTGCATTATCACATGACAATCATGGGACTTCAACCCAACAATGTTTGAGTCATTGTCAGTGACTTTTTTCTTTAGATTAGAACAAAAACCATCGGGCAACTTCACTCCTTTCAAAAATTGACAAAAATCTCACCTCTGTTCAAAAGTGAACACGTATGGAGCATGCGGTTTCATTAACCTTTTATTGGCATCCTCGTAAATCCACAACGATTTCCTAACCCCCATATTCTTTAAATCATGCCTTGCGTTAGTGGTGTCCTTAGATTTATCATTATCTAACAAAGTCCCAAGGAAACTGTCGCACACATTCTTCTCGACATGCATCACATCTAGGTTGTGTTTTAACTGGTTTGAACTCCAGTAATCAAGTTCATAGAAAATAATTTTTTTCCTCCAATTACTTTCCTCTGCACCTTGCTTGCGCTTCACCCCCCCCCCCCCCCCCCCCCAAATCTGTCATGTTTACTAGACACTTGAAGCGGTAAAGCATTGACTTGATCTAAAACTTGTTGACAAGTAAACTGTTGTGGAGGATTTCTTTTCTCAACTTCGCCATCAAATTCTTTGTCCCTTCTATACTTAAGATTACTCCTCAAGAATCTCCTATGACCGACATACGATGTCTTACCAATCACTCGGATGGAAGTTGTGTCTTCATTGCACGTTGGACATGCTTTGTACCCCTACCCGCTCCAACCAGACAAGCTACTATGAACAGGGAAATCGTTAATTGTCCACAGAAGGGTTGCACGCATCTTGAACAATTCATTCCTTGTGCCATCTCTTGTGTCGACCCCATTAATCCACAATTATTTTAACTCATCCACCAAGGGTCTTAGAAATACATCCATGTCTTTACCCGGTGATTTTGGCCCAGGAATAAGCAGAGTTAGCATAAAATACTCCTCATTCATGCATAGCCAGGGGGAGATTGTAGTTTGTCAAAAGCACAGGCCACATGCTGTATGATAAGCTCATGTTGCCAAAAGGATTAAACCCATCAGCAGCTAAGCCTAGACAAACATTTCTAGGATCTTTTGCAAAATCAGGATGTGTGGCGTCAAAGTCTTTCCATGCAAACCCGTCAACTGGATGACGCATCACCCCATCTTCTATTGATCTCCCAGTATGATGTCGTAACATGTCATTAGTTGTATGTCTTGAACTGTACATTCGCTTTAATCTGGGAGTCATCGGAAAGTAACGCATCACCTTGTGTGGAACCTTTTTCCCCTTCTTCTTTTCATTGATCCATCGACTACTCCCACACACATGACATGAATCTTTGCTTGCATGCTCATTATAAAATAAGGAACAGTCATATTTACACACATGGATTGATTAATATCCTAACCTTAACTTACTTAGCTTCTTTTTCGCCTCGTAGTGTGTTGGGGGAATTTTATTATCTTTCGGAAATGCAAATTTTAGTAACTTCAACAATTCATCGAAAGAGTTATTTGGCCACTTCCCCCTAACATTAAAATGCATCAACAACCCGGATACAACTCAGCTTCAATCTCATCGAACAACTCGTCATAATACTGTCCCATTCGACTGCCAGACACACCATTTGCTTCCTCTGCATTTGTCAGTAAGATGAAATCGTCAACGACGTCAACCATCTCATCTACATCTTCATTCTCCTCAACTACCTCATTGGCGACCCCAGCTTCCACCTCACCGTGGTAAACCCACTTTTGATAATTTGTTGAAAACCCTTGTCAAAGACATGAGCCTCCACCGTATCTATAGTTTGTAGTTTAACATTCACACGGGCATAAAACTCTCTCATCGCAGTCTACGTGTTCTTTTGCCATTCTCAAGAAGGCTTGGAGACCGTTTCAATAAGCATCACAGTTACGATTCCTTAATGTCGTCCAACTCTTATCGATTGGCATCTACGATACAAGAATAAATAACAATTAAATATTATTGACTATGTGTGTGTGTGCCCTAATCCACCTTTTCACTCCACTTCTATGAGGGTAAAGAACCTATCCCATTGAGATTTGTAGTATACATATAAGTTAATCTACACTCTTAAAATTGTTTCGTTTATGTAAAAATTTCAGCAGCACCTCCCTATGGTTCTCATAAGTGGGTAGACTAAAATTAAGTTTGCCCACTTATGAGAACAAATAAGGAGACACATATTGAAATCTCTATTAACGAAACAATAAAATGAATAATAGATCAAATTACAGGTACACAACAAATCCAAACTATCCATGCAGACACATATCGTCCTGGATAATTCGGAGAAGAATATTTAAGAGTTCTTACTGACTCAGCCTCTCCGAACAGGTCTAAGGCTTTTCGTGATTAAAAATAATTAAGAAAATATTATCACTAGGTGATAATATATAAAACTTGTATCCTATCTTTGGTGATCAAATTTTATCACCAAAGAAAAGCAACAAAAAATGAAATATTTTTAACACTAGCTTTTTTATGATGTCTTATAAAATCTTATGATATTAAATTATAATTTTGCAATTTATTTTGAAATTATTTATCTAACTTTTAATTTATTTTTAAATTACTAAATTTGTTAATATTAAATAAAATTATAATTTTTTAATTCATTTATCTAAAATTTTAATTTATTTTCAAATTACTAAATTTGTTAATATTAAATTAAATTATAATTTTTAATTTATTTTGAAATTATTTATCTAATTTTTTTATTTTTTTAAATTACAAAATTTCTTGAATTAAATTATAATTTTTTAATTTATTTTGAAATTATTTATCTAATTTTTTAATTTATTTTTAAATTACTAAATTTCTTATTATTAAATTAAATTATATTTTTTTAATTTATTTTGAAATTATTTATTTAACTTTTTAATTAAAAAATTTGCTAATATTAAATTAAATTATAATTTTTTAATTTATTATGAAATTATTTATCTAATTTTTTAATTTATTTTTAAATTACTACATTTCTTAAATTAATTTATAATTTTGTAAATTATTTATCTAACTTTTAATTTATTTTTAAATTACTAAATTTGATAATTAGTTAAATTAAATTATAATTTTTTAATTTATTTATAAATTATTTATCTAAATTTTGAATTATAATTTAAATTACTAAATTCGTTAATTTTAATTTATTTATTAAAAAACATAATTTATTCTGTAATTATTAAACTTGTTAATATTCAATTAAATTATTTATCTAATTTTTAAAATTATTAAATTTTTAATACTAAATTACATTATTTATATAATTTTTTAATTTATTTAAAAAATATTAAACTTGGTAATATTTGTTGACGCCGTTTTTCGTCAACTTAAACAGTTGAGAAATTAAGCAAATGGAAAATGGAGCGAATGAAATTAAAGAAGATAAAAAGGGTTTTACGTGGTTCAACAGTTAATTCTGCCTAGTCCACGAGTCTATATTATTAAGATTTGGAGTTTTCTGGAAATTCTTCAGAGATGAACTACCCAGAGCTTTCTCTCAAGAAGTCAGAAATCAGAGAATCAGTCCCTTACAAGTGGTGATTCCTTCTCTATTTATAGGGAAGGTTACAGAGTTCATTCTCACATATTTCAGGAAGATATTCTATATATCAATTGAAATAATGATATTAAATGCAATATCTCCTATATACATGGAAACGTCCCATGAAAATCGGGAACGGATAACAGGTTAAATTGTATCCCTTAAATATTGTGATTACACAACAATAAATATGTTCACACGTAATGGGCTATCCTAGGTGACTCATCAGATCTTCGAGATCAGCAATCGGCATTGTGATTGTCAAGACTTACGGAATTGTTACGAACTTGTCACTTAACTTCAGGCCATGCTTGGGATAGGTAGGTATTGTCGAGGCTGTCACACCCGAGCTTGCACTTCCCAAGTTCGGACTGTCTTATCTGAAGACAATCGGTAAAAGATATATCCCAGTGTCGTGCCATTTCGAACTCGGGAAATATCCCGAAGTTACACATCTTCGAGGTTGTTGTTTTACTTCAGAGATTTTATGTCTTGACCATATGATGTTTTCGTATATTTGGAGCTCACACTTGACGAGCCCAGTTTTCAGAGTCATAACCTCTTGTCTCGAAATCTGGGTGTAACATTTTGCCCCCTCAAAAGTATCAGTTCGAATCCTATGAGAAGGAAACTTTTGAATTGCTCCTCTTGGAAACTGTACCATCAAATACACTCGAGTGTGAACACGCGTCAGCCGGGCATTGACCAATCAAAGTACTTGAGTGCCTTGGAATCCTGCCCACGTTCGTTCGCCTGCCAACTTTATGGTACTATCATCTCATTGGTCCCTGACCGTCGGATCAGATACGAAATCTGGCCAATGGCCCAGATTAGTTCGACTTTTAACATTCCCAGGGGTCTATAAATACATTTCCATCATCTTCCCCATTTTACTTTCGCCTCCAAGCTTTCAGAGAGAGAAAAGGAGAAAAACCAGAAGTTTCTTTGCCCAGCTCTTGCATGTTCTCCAAGCCGAGAAGACAAAGCAACGTTGGCCTCTTCGACTACGTGAGATCGTCTTTGCAACCACTTATTTGGTCATCAATCTCTCTATTTTCTCCGACTACATTGTGTAAGTTTAAGTTCTTAGTTTTGTATGCCCGTGTACATGCATTGTTTTTATGCACGTTTATATTGTTGCACTGTTGGTTCACTTACTAGTTTTGCACACTAGAGTGTTTAGCCGATAAGTATTATTCTTAAGTTCTAATATCATGGGTTCCAAACCCAGATTCTGTGTAATAGATCAAAATACGGTTCTTTTACTAAGTTTTTGAATTTTGGATGACATATCGTGTGCACCAAGATACTGGGTACAAGATTAGGGTTTCCAAATTGCATGTTTCCCAAAAATATTACTTTTTGAGTAACTGCCAACCTTTTTCCCTGAAATATCGGGATCTTCAAAAATAAATCCACCTTCCTTCCTTTTCGTGGAATACACGCTCCGAGACTGGCCTTGTCCTTTGGATCGAGTTTTCCCCGTATCCTCGATCATTCGAGCTTAGGTCATCCTGATTTTCATTCTTGATTTCTTGTTCGCCTGGCCCTCACCCTTTTGATCTTTTGCTAGATGCCGCAGAACTTGGAGAAGTGGTGGGGGTCAAAGCTCGCAATTCCTTATTCACTGAAAACTCCGAGCCCGGAATCACCTTTCACCCGGAATCAGCGCTTGATTAAGGCGTGAGCAAGAAGATACCCGAGATCACTTTTGACGTCAAATTGACGAGGTCGAAGAGAGGAAAAGGAAGAGGCTCAGGGTCGCCATCTACCCAGATCCAGACCCCGAGCCCAGACAAATCCCCATCGAACCCACTCTTAGAGGAACAATCGCCTTCAAGCCGGGGGACCTTTAATTTTCACTGATAGGAGAACCATCAAAACCATTTTCTACCTTGTAGTCAACCTCCATTCCCACCTCGAAGGGAGAATTCTTTGAGGCCGAGCACTACTAGAGCTCGGTTTCTTCACTGGGGCAGATCTCTGAGATTTTGTCTCTCCACGAGATCAGACTGTCAGGCTCGCTGAGGTGTCGAGCCTCGACCTCCCACGAGCAAAGTTGTCGTGCTCTGGGAGATGGTCACCCTGACAACAAGTTGAAGTATGCGACCTGGAGCCAGGAGCACATGAAGGCAGGGGCTTTATTTCCCTTAAAGTCCTTTTTCAAGGATTTTTCAGACTTTGTCGGGCTCGCCCCTTTCCATCTCAACACCAATTCATACAGGGTTTTGTCGGCCCTGAGGTCACTCTTCCACGAGCTAAAGTGGGAAGGACCTTCACCAAAGGAGATTCTGTATCTCTTTTGCTTGAAAAGCAATCCCTCCCAAGCTCGGGGAGGAGACAGCTTCTACTACCTTTCGAGCTATCCCAAGGAGAATAAAATCTTTGAGGATTTACCCAACCATCTCCCCGATTTCAAGAAGGCGTTCTTTTGGACAGATGGGCTGGCTCTTTCCAGATACTATTCGTTCAGACGAATTCGTAAGTATAAACAATCTCTTCTTTTTGTGCTTGATTTTTTTGCTTAGGCTCGAATCACTCATGATATGTTTATTTCTTCAGCCAATTATGATCGGCCTTCTCCCTCCGATAAGATGAAAGAGCACAAGGAGGCCTTGCTCCAATTACCTTATGGTAGGCGCTCCCTTTCCTATCTTCTTCATGAAGATATGCTTCGAGCTTGCGGGCGTCTGGAAAAGGATCAGTCTACAAATGACTGGACCAACAAGAAATATACCAAGTGGGAGTTTGTGCCTCTCCCAACTAGCAGCCTCCCTCCGAGGCACAGTTCTAAGCCACAACCCCCAGCTCGACATCCTAGGAGTTCGCAATCAGGGAACGAGGCCAATGATGAGGCCTTGAGCTCGAGTGATAGAGGTACAGTCAACCTTAGCTCAGACTTATGGTCTCCCTCACTACTTAAGCATAAGCTAGACAGATTAGTCTTGTGTGAAGATGATAGGGACCATTTTTATGTATGGTCCTGGGTAGATGAGAGAGTACATAGGTTCGATAGTTGGCTAGGGAAATATGACACTATGTATATTCTGAACGAGGTATGGAATGGGATAGCCGTTCAATATGGGACAAATTATTATAGAGACCTTTCAAGGTTGACTTCCACATATAGGGAAGGTATCCCCCCGCCTCCTATGAAGATGGAGGAATTACGTGGTCTTCGTGACGAGCTTAGGGGAGAGTTCCAGTTAGGTTTATCTTTACTTGTCCTTTTATTCCTTGCCTGTCTGCATTGTAACGCCTTGGTTACCCCAGAACAGTTACGGTGAACTGGAAATTTGACCCACTACCCGAGTCCTTTGGTTAAAAACGTGCATCTAAGTGTTATTAAGAGGCTAAGGTGAAAAACCAATAAAAGGAAAGGATATATTTTATTAAATACATAAAAATGTTCATGGGCCCATCAAAACGTTTTACAAGTTATTTACAACTCAAAATGGTCATTACTGTTTCAAATTTACAAACCCGCCGACCTAAGCGACAAAAATAGGGTAAACCCCCTAGTTCCTCTGAGAACTCCTTGGCTGTGGTGGTCAAGCGGCCGCATATGTACACATCACCACCTAAGCTCTCCACTCAAGGTTGGGTGAGCTTTTCTTTCCCTTTACCTGCACCACATAGTACCCATGAGCCAAGGTCCAACAAGAAAACACAATATAACATGATATAATATCAACAATGATCATAATAATCATTCAGGACTTTCAGTCCAAAACAGATGGGTGACAGTCGCAAAAGTCACTAAGTTGGGTATAACTCCCTTTAGCCTTGTGACGATAGGGTCACCGGGGCTTAACAAATAAATGAACCTTTCACTAGCTTAAACAGAATAGGTGCATGATGACCAGTCACCAACATGACCTTCCTCATGACTCTAGAGGCATAACTATGGAACTCTGTTCCCTACCCATGTGACAAGCAGTTACCTAGGCCTTTGCCCTGGCTCTGAGTAACTAGTCTTAGACTAGCCAACCGCTTATAAGTTTCATCGATCTTAGGGTCGGTCCAGCATTAATGCCTTAGAGCCATTCAATGCTGATATCGATTCGATCTAATCTTCATTCGGCCCTGCGGTCAGGACGCTTATGCCGTTTCTGACTCTTAGGTCAGTGTCCCTGACTAGTCAGTGCCATATACAAGTAAATAATATTCGCTAGCATTTAATATGCAATCAATGTCCACATTTATCAACCAACATTCCTCAATAACTATCATGCATGTCACATACACAGGGTACATTTTTCTTACCTCTGATTCGAGCGATAATGAATAAAAGAATGACCCTTGAGAACGATCTGGCTTTTCGTCCTTTAGTGGTCACCTAGTCATAACCAAATATGGGACACCATCAATAAAATGATAAACAAAGGTTCCCAAACCAAGATCTAGCCTCCAGGACATCAATCCCCACTAATCCGGGTAGTAGGAACAATCCCAAGGCCTAAAACCAAGTTCCCGGGGCCAAAACACTCGAACGGGCTCAAACCTGTCCAAGGGCTGCGGCCCTAACACCTTGGGCCACAGCCCCCAGCCACTCCAGGAGCAAGGGCCGCGGCGCCCAACACCTAGGGCCGCGGTGCCCAGCAAAGGCAAAATCGCTCCATCTGCTTCTTTGACCTAGGGTCGCGGCGCCCAAGAACAGGGCCACAGCCCCCAACCCAGAGCCATCCCCAAACACATTCTCCTTCATCCCAAACCTCCCAAAAACATGCCTAAACACTTTCAAATCATCAAATCAAAGTTCCCAAGCTTCCCAATGATCCAAAACCATCAAATCTCAAGGCCCAAACGAACCAAAAACTCAACGATTCACAAAACCCAATTCTAAGCTTAGAAACTCTAAAAACTCAAAACTTAAAACTTAGATTACCTTTGATTGGTTTATTTCTCATCAAATCCTTTGTTCAAGAAGCTTCTAATCTTTCCTAGGATCGCTATGCCTCAATCCTCACTTGATTCCAACTCCTAGAACTCGAGATTTCTTCGAAAATGCTTCGAACGATAAAATGAACTAACTGGAAAGAACGAGAGGTTTTCTAACGTACGTTCTATCTGACAAGCTACTTCAAGCTTAAGTAACCTTAAATAAAACCTAGTGCTTGGGGTCCCAAAAATACCCCTGGGGACTTTATAGTCAAAATTCCCAGAATTTCTCCTGATCTCAATAACTCCCAATTTATCATCAAATAACATTCTCATAACTCAATATCCCAATAAAAGACCCCCGTTGTGACAAAACCGCTAATCCATAATATAAGACCGTCTCATGCCGAATAGCTCGAATATATCTCCATAATAATGGAATCTCATTCACAAATCACAATATGCACCCAAATATACAAATATGCCCTCAACAGGCCAAATTACCAAAATATCATAATAGTCAAATGTGGACCCACATGCATGCATATAACATCATATTATAATATAATTCACATAAACATACATATAATCATTTAATGTCATAATTAAACAGTTATGGCCCCCCCGGCCTACTAATCCAGCCATTAAACCGCATTAGGGATTTTGAGGCATTACATGCATCATGCTAACTTTTTGTCTTGTAATTTCTTATAATGCGGTGTAATTGTGCAACTGTTATGGACTCCGACCTCGATACTGTGCTCACCAGTGGAAAGGGGGCCCAGAGGAGTAAGCGTCCAAGAGGCTCGTGGAGGTCAAATCGTCCTGCCAAAGTCCTTAAGCGGACTGACAAAACTCCTCCTCCTCCAGCTCCCACTATTACAAGCTCGACTGTGGACCCTTCTTCCCAGGTTGAGGCTTCCACCACAGATGTCCCTCCTGTGCCTCCTACTATCCTGGTCCGCCCAACTCTCGACCCTCCTCCGAAGAAGCTAGTGTTGAAAGAGCGCATGTTGTCGATTTCTATTCATGTTGATGAGTATGACGTCGACAGCGCCACTGGGACTCATCGGGATACTCTCAGCTCAGACATCTTGTCTTGGGTAGACCAGAGCATCAGTAGCTTCAAGGCTCCCCATTGGCAGTTTTTGAATAATGCTTGGGACTGTAACACCCTTTATGACAAGAGTATCAAGCTCGTTGCTGCGGTAATTTCTCTCACTTTACCATTTATTGTACTTATGCTTAGCATGCGAAATAATTGGTTTTTTTTGTGTTTCAGTCTCTTGCTGTCGTTGCTCAACTTAACTATAGGTTGAGCAACGAGGTCCACTCGAGCATGTCCTATGCCCAAGAGGCTAAGAATCTTTAGCTTAAGCTTACTGACGAGTATAAGGCCGCAAAGGCGAAGATGGAAGCTGAAGCCGAGCAGATGAAGGCCAGGATAGCCGAGCTTGAAAAGATCAATGCCAAGCTTGAGGAGGAGAAAACGACCACTTTCAAGATAATGTAGAGCGAAAAGGCTCGTATCCTTGCAGAGTTTAAGGAGAAGAAGGATCGGGCGGTCGACCTGGCCATGTATAGGATCTGGGCTAGTAATGTCGATCTCGATACTAGCTTCATAGGCTCTTTTGAGGTAGAACTTGTGGCCAAATGGCAGGGTCAGCTCGACGCGAAGGATGCTGCTCGGGATGAAGCAGAGAGAGCCAAGGAGGATGCTGAGAAGGCTAAGGAGGATGCTCCTCCCTCCTAAATCTCGACTTGGGGCTGCGTCCCTTTGAGCCTTTTGTAATAGCTTTTATCTTCTGTTTTTTATGCCCCTGGGGCCAAGACAATTTATAGCTCGTGTAAGAACTATTTTTTCTTTTATTTATGACATTCGTGTTTTAATTTACTTTAATATTTTTGCTTTTCATTTCTTAAGTCGAAATATTTCAAGCAATTCATATTAAGTGTCCTTATGTCTGTTTATTCATACAAACACATGGTGGATTTAAGCTCAAGCTTCAATGCATTCATGCACAGTTTGCTCGATATATCCGTATCCGATCTCGTTATTTTTCAAGGTAGAAAATTACTTTTACCATGCACCCGAAGGTACTTATATGGCGTGTAACGTAGGTGGTTTAGTTATATCTTGCTTTTTTAGTTACTTTTCTTCATCCTCGGGTAGCTCCCCAAGGTTATGAGGTCGAAACTATCTTTTTGCAAGATATTCCAACCTCGATCTTGACTCAACTTAAAGTAGGTTTATTTATGTTCCAACTTACTATCGATTAGTTTTAGCTGGTTTGTTCCAAACCTATTCAAGTCGTGTTTTTGGTTTGTTCCAACTTACTCTCGATTAGTTTTAGCTTCTGGCAACTGCTTTCGCAGTTGACGATTTTCGAGCTCCACTATTGGGACATATCGTTCTGGATTATAATACATGTCCTCGTCGTCCCTGGGGGCCGGTGGTCCCCGAGAGTCGGATGACCCGCTCCTTTCATCAGGGTCTGAATTCACAATAGGTTGTTTTCCAGGGCGTCGGGGGTAGTCAGCTTCATCTAAAATTTCCTCCTCTAGAATGTTGGGATCATTCGCTGCCATTGTTGATTCAGGGAGGCTTTTTTACTAGAATCACACACGTATTGCTTAATGCTCTCAATGAAAGCACCAATCTGTTGATGCCATTTTTCGTCAACTTAAATAGTAGAGCAATTAAACAAATAGAAAATGGAGCGAATGAATTTAAAGAAGAAGATAAGAAGATTTTTACGTGGTTCAGCAGTTAATTCTGCCTAGTCCACGAGTCTATATTATTAAGATTTGGAGTTTTCTAGAAATTCTTCAGAGATGAACTACCCAGAGCTTTCTCTCAAGAAGTCAGAAATCAGAGAATCGGTCCCTTACAATTGGTGATTCCTTCTCTATTTATAGGGAAGGTTACAAAGTTCATTCCCACATATTTTGGGAAGATATTATGTATATCAATTGAAATAATGATATTAAATGCAATATCTCCTATATACATGGAAACATCCCATGAAAATCGGGAACGGATAACAGGTTAAATGGTATCCCTTACATATTGAGATTACACAACAATAAATATGTTCACACGTAATGGGCTATCCCAGGTGACTCATCAGGTCTTCGAGATCAGCAATCGGCATTGTGACTGTCAAGACTTACGAAACTGTTACGAACTTGTCACTCAAGTTCAGGTCATGCTCGGGATAGGTAGGTATTGTCGAGGCTGTCACACCTGAGCTTGCACATCCCAAGTTTGGACTGTCTTATCTGAAGACAATCGGTAAAAGATATATCCCAGTGTCGTGCCATTTCGAACTCAGAAAATATCCCGAAGTTACACATCTTCGAGGTCGTTGTTTTACTTCAGAGATTTTACGGCTGAACCATATGATGTTTTCGTACATTTCGAGCTCACACCTGACGAGCCCAGTTTTCGAGGTCATAATCCTTGTCTCGAAATCTGGGTGTAACAATATTAAATTAAATTATATTTTTTAGTTAATTCAAATTATTCAAAGTTTTTGGTACTATTGAATTCTCGTATCTCTATCAAAATTTCAGCAGCATAACAACTATATTCTAAGCTACCCCAAAAATAATAAAGCCTGCAATGGACATTCAAAAAATTGGTAGAACATTGACAATATATTATATATTTTTCTACACATATTGACAATAAATTTTTCTACAAATATATTAAAAACAGTCAACACATATTATTTTCTACACAAATTCACAATACATTTTTCGAATCACATACTAATAAACTTTCACAATTTATTTTTTCTAAATAATTATTAATAACATTGATATGAATATTTTTTTTAAAAATAGTTATTAAATTTGTCAATATTAAATGAAATTATAATTTTTCCATTATTTATCTAAAATTTAAAATTATTATTTTAAAAAAAAATTAAAAGAAATTATAATTTTTTAATTTTTTTTCAAATTATTTATCTATTTTTTTATTTTATTAAACTTGGTATTATTAAATTAAATTATTGGTATAATTTTTTAAATCGTTAAACTTGTTAATATTAAATTATATTATATATCAAAATTTTTAAATTTATTTTAAATTATTAAATTTGTTAATTATATATAGTTTTAATTTATTTTAAAATTATTTATGAAACTTTTTAAATTATTAAATTTGTTACTATTAAATTAAATTATATATTTTAATTTTTTAAAAACTATTTATCTAATTTTTTAATTTATTCTTTAATTAATTTTGTTGATTCAAATTATTCAAAGTTTTATCTATTATTTATTTAGTTCCTTAACTCTAAAAAAATTTCGGCAGCATAACGGCTATATTCTAAGCTATCCCAAAAATTTAAAAACATGCAAATGTCATTAAAATAATTCTCAAAGCATTGATACTATATTATTTTCTACGCATATTCACAATATTTTTTTTTTACAAATATATTAATTACCCTAAACACATATTATTTTCTAAATGCAATCACAAGAAAATTTTCTAAACACATAAACATTCACAATTTATTTTTCACATAAATAAATAATAACACTAATATTACCTAAACACATAATAATACTAATAATTATAATATTTCAAACATTTAAAAAATATATATTTTATTAAATAAAATACTTTAATTAAAAAACATAATAAAAAATACCTCTCCTCCTTTGTTGCTCTCTTTGTTTCTCCTTCAATCTATACACACAATATAATAATATTAGTAAAATATAAATATATATAAAATAAATAAATAAAAATTGATATATATATATAATAATATTAATAAAATATAAGTATGTTACACCCAGATTTCGAGATAAGGAGTCATGATCTCGAAAGCTGGGCTCGTCAGGTGTGAGCTCGAAGTACGCATGATCGTCATTTGATCGTTCAGTCAGACCGCTCTGCTGTAATTGCCGACCTCGAAAGCTCGAAGATGTGTAGCCTCGAATATGTTCTGAGCTCGCACGACATGACACTTAGATATATTTTTCACCAATTCCCTTCGGGCGAGATAGCTCGAACTCGGGAAGTACAAGCTCGGATGTAGCAGCTTCGTCAACATCTACATGTCCCGAGTATAGCACGAAGTTGGGTGGCAAGCTCGTGAATGACTCATGGTCTCGTCAGAACCAATGCTAAGGGCTGATCTCGAAGATTAGATAATTCATTTGAAATAACCCATTACGTGTGAACGTGTTTAAGGGATATCATTTAATTTGTTATCTATTCCCAATCTTCATGGGACATTTCCGTGTATATAGGAGATAATGCATTTAATATCATTATTTCAATTGATATACAGAATATCTTCCCGAAATATGTGGGAATGAATTCTGCAACCTTCGCTATAAATAGAGAAGGAATCACCACTTGTAGAGGATCGAATTCTGATTTCTGGGGAGAAAGCTCTGGGTAATTCATCTATGAGGAATTTTCAGAAAACTCCAAGTCTTAATAACATAGACTCATGGACTAGGCAGAATTAACTGCTGAGCCACGTAAAAACCTTCTTGTGTTCCTCTTTAAATTCATTTGCTCCATTTTCCATTTGCTTAATTGCTCTACTATTTAAGTTGACGAAAAACGGTGTCAACAGATTGGTGCTTTCATTGAGAGCATTAAGAAGTACGTGTGTGAGTCTAGTCAAAAAGCCTCCCTGAATCAATAATGGCAGCGAATGATCCCAACGTTTTAGAGGAGGAAATTTTAGATGAAGCTGACTACCCCCGACGCCCTAGAAAGCAGCCTATGGTGAATTCAGACCCTGATGAAAGGAGTGGGTCATCCGACTCTCGGGGACCACCGACCCCCAGGGACGACGAGGACATGTATAATAATCTAGAACGATATGTCCCAATAGTGGAGCTTGAAAATCGTCAACCGCGAAAGCAGTTGGCAGAAGCCATGAAACGTAATGAGGAGTTGGTCAGACTGGCTGCTGAGGCACAGGTGGCTCAGACCCCTCCTTCGCCAGAGGCCCAAGCTCCGCCTCCACGGGACGTTCATGTTCCACCACGCAGGCCTCGTGGGCGACCAAGCAAAAATGCTGCCACTCGGAGAACGGAGCAACCTTCGCCACCAGCAAAACAACCTACTCCCTCAAGGCCCTGGAGAAGTACCCGGGCTGGAGCTCCTGCCAACTCAACTGCGGAGGTACCAGCCGCGATAGGGAATAACCGAGCCCCCACAGAGGCTCGGACCCAAAATCCTGGTAATGCGCAAAACGTTCCTGAACTAGTTCGAGCAAACTCGGGACCTTCTAGGCCTCGTAATGGATGGCAGTCACCATCAGCCATAAAGCACCCACCATCGCCAATAAGGTATCCCTCACCAACTCGGAGAAACACGCAACCGACTCGGGGTGATAAGGAAAGGCGAGCTGTGCAAAAACATGGGAATGGGGAGACTGCTAGGGAGCATAGAGGTACCCAACCCACGAGAAGCCAAATGTCTCGGTCTCATACTATTGAGACGAGGCAACCAGCAAGGAACCCATCTCGAAACAACCGCGCAATGAGCCATGTCTTTGAAGGCTTGGGAGACACTAGATCGGTCAGTATGTATGACCAGGGACACAGAAATACTGGGAATCGAAGGGATCACCCAGATTTACGAGAACACCTAAACCATAATCGGGGTAATGATAACCCCTCAAATCCAGATCTGAGGGATCACCTCAATGGATGCAAGAATCCTATGCGGAGGCGCGAAGCTGGGGTTGTGATCAACGATAACTAGTTTCAAGTCAGACCCCCCGTGGATCAAGTCCAAGAAAGGATTGAACAACTGGAAAGAGCGTTCAGGCTCTTACAAAATGAACGAGGCCGGGATCGGGACGAAGAGTTCGACGAAGAACTCGAGCCCTTCACCCCCCATATTTCAAACACCCCCTTTCCTCAGGGATTATGAATTCCTCATGTCCCACCATTTGATGGGAATTCTGATCCATACAGTCATTTGAGTACATTCAATACAATCATGTGAGCAAGTAATGTCGGCTACGAGCTCAGATGCATGCTGTTTCCAGCCTCGCTCACAGGGCCAGCAAAAAACTGGTTTGAGAAGTATAAGAGACATTCGATCGCTTCTTGGGATCAATTGTCTAGAGATTTCAAAAATAAATTCAAAGCCATGGTCGGAATTAGGCCCGAGGCGTCTGCCTTGACCAATGTCCAACAATAGCCGAATGAAACATTGAAAAGTTACCTAACAAGGTTTAATTTGAAAGTCGCCTGAGCTCATGACGTAGACGACGGTGGCCATTTAATGGCTGTTAGAGCCGAAGTAATGCCTGGAAGTCCTCTCTGGGAGAACATGCAGAGGAAACTCGTAAGGTCCTTAACAGAGTTCAATCGACGAGCTTAGAGGTTTGTTAATGTAGAAGAGGCGAGGTTAGCATTGAATATGACCTCTCAGCCCATAACTACAACAACAAACGCAAACTCTGCTTTGACCTCAGCAGATCCTACAACCTCAAAACCCCCTGGGGACAACCCTTCTAAAAGAAAGAAGAATGAAGGGAATAATCCAGAGGCGGAAGGGGGAAAGAAGAAGAAAGGGGAAATATATTTCTCCGTATACAAAGTGTATACCAAGCTCAATGAGTCTTGGGAGAATATCTACCTGGCTAATGAAAACCAGGTCCCTTTCAGATGTCCAGACCCCATGAGAAACCAAAAAGCAAAAAGAGACTCCAACAAATACTGCAGATTCCATAGAGATATCAGACATACAATCGATGAATGCAGGCAATTAAAAGATGAGATTGAAGGCATGATATCGAGAGGATATTTTAGGCAATATATTAAAAATCAAAACCCTAGTCAGGCTTCTACCAGCCAAAGGGCAGCAGCAGCACCACCTGCCCATAACAGCAACTCTTGAGCAAGGAAGGATGAACGACCCCCTCCAATTGATGGAGAAGACGTCATAACCATCTTGGGGGGACCACATATCGCATGATCGTGCAGGAACGCCCAGAAATGATATGTTAATGAGTTGAAAACAGGTGACGGGTCTCCTTACGAACCTGAGCCTAAAGCTCCAAAACAGCAAAGGGTTGAATCTCAACCCATAACATTTACTGAGGATGATGCGTCTCATGTACAATTCCCTCACAACGACCCACTGGTCATCACCTTTCAGCTCACGAATAAGAGGGTACACATAGTCCTGATTGATAACGGGAGCTCAGTAAATATCCTTTATAAGGCTACCTTAGGAAAGATGGGACTCGCGCTTCGCGACCTAAAGGCCTGTGCAACGACGTTGTATGATTTTTCAGGTGAAGGGATTGCCTGTGTGGGATCCATTGAACTTCCAGTGACCTTGGGAGACTTCCCAGTGTCGGCAACCAAGATGATGGAGTTTGCAGTAGTGGATCTTCCATCAACTTACAACGTACTGCTTGGGAGACCCGCCCTGGTAGGGCTGGGGGCAGTATCGTCTGTTAGGCACCTGGCCATCAAGTTCCCGACTTCTAGTGGCATCAGGATGCTGAAAGGAGACCACCTCGCGAGAAGGGAATGTTACAACATTTCCGTTAGAGGAAAGAAATAGACAAGTGCACAAACACTTGTCCTAATTCAGATACGAAAAGCATAAAAGTGTTTGGAAATAACCAAATACGCGAGCTAAGATAATTTGGGCATAGCCAAAATATTAAAAAAATAAGTGTTTGGAAATAACCAAATACGAGAGCTAAGATAGTTTGGACATAACCAAATTATTAAAAAATAAGTGTTTGGAAATAACCAAATACGCGAGCTAAGATAGTTTGGACATAACCAAATTATGAAAAAATAAGTGTTTGGAAATAACCAAATACGCGAGCTAAGAAAATTTGGGCGTAACCAAATTATTAAAAAAATAAAAGTGTTTGGAAATAACCAAATGAGCGAGAAAAAATAATTTGGATAGAACCGAATGCACGATCTAGATATAACTAGATCAACAAATGTTTGTGTGTGGATTACGAACCAAAAGCACGACCTAAACAGGTTTGGAACCAAACCAACTAAAATTAATCGAGAGAAAGTTGGAATAAACCTACTTCGAGTTAAGTTGAGATTGAGGCTGGAGTATCTTGCAAAAAGATAGTTTCGACCTCATAGCTTTGGGGAGCTACCTCGAGGATGAGGAAAAGTTACTAGAAAAGCATGATATAACTAAACCACCTATATTACACGCCATATAAGTACTTTTGAGTGCATGGTAAAAGTAAGTTCCGACCTTGACAAGCAATGAGATCGGACACGGATATGTCGAGTAAAATATGCATGAATGCATCAAAGCTCGGGCTTAAAATCCACCACGTGTTTGTATGAATAAACAGGCATAAGGACTCTTTAATATAAACTGCTTGAAATGTTTCAACTTAAGAAATGTAAAGCAATATTAAAGTAAAGTAAGATACGGTATATAAATATCATAAATAAAAAAAAAAGCTCTTACACGAGCTATAAATTGTCTTGGCCCCAGGGGCATAAAAAACAGAAGATTACTATTACAAAAGGTTTAAAGGGACGCATCCCCGAGTCGGGATTTAGGAGGGAGGAGCATCCTCCTTAGCCTTCTCAGCATCCTCCTTAGCCTTCTCAACATCCTCCTTGGCCCTCTCTACCTCCTCCCAAGCAGCCTCCTCCGCGTCGAGCCGAGCCTGCCATTTGGCCACGAGTTCTACCTCGAAAGAGCCTAGGAAGCTAGTATCGAGATCAACATTACTAGTCCAGATCCTATACATGGCCAGGTCGACCGCCCGATCCAGATCCAGATCCTTCATTATAGAAAAAATTTACAAAATAAAAAATAAATATGTACATTATAAATATTGATAATTTTGTGATAGTTTAGTTATTAATATTAAAAGTTTGTAGGTAAGAATTTTTTTAATGAAAAATCAATTTAATTTATAAAACCATTAAATATTTTTTTCAAATGTCATGAAAATATATATTTTTTCAATGTCATGTTTGGTATTTTTATAAATTAAGTGGTTCAATTTCTTTAAGATTGATTCACCATTTTTTATATTTTATTTATGTATTTTGAAAGAAAAAAGAAATAAAAATAGCATTTAGGGACCTAAATGATGCGATTTGAAAAGATTAGGGACCTAACTAATATAAAATCAACTTTCGGGACCTAAGTGTTACAAAGTGTAAAGAATGAGGATTGCAACTGAAAAAAACCCTTAATTTTTAAATTATTTGTATTTAAAAGTTTAATTATCTTATTTTATTTTTATTAGAAAAATAAAATATCTTTTAGTTGGTTAAGATTTTATCTTAAGTTTAAATAATTATTTGAATTTGATTATTTAATTATTGAAATTCAACTAAATTAAAAAAGATGAAAAAAATAATTATTGAATTAAAAGTTAGTTTATTTAAATAAATTAATTGGAAAGTTAGTTTCTAATTAATTACTTGGCCTAACAAATTCCTAAAGATTAGAAAGAAAACCTAAAAGAGAGGAGAATCATTCTTGGAGTCTTGAAAACAAGTCAAAGGCTATTTTGAAATTTTATTTCTATTTTTTCAAAGGTTGTAAATTTAGAAATACCCAATAGTACTTGGTTCATCATTTATTGTATTTATTTAAATAAATGTTAATTAATGTTTGATTGATAACATGTTCATGCATTAGTCAATTACATGACATTCATGAAACACCACAAATTTTTTTTCATTAATCATGCATCTTTTAGAAACATGATTATTTAGGATTGTCCTAATTGTTTATGTGAATTGTTTTGGAGAAATCAATTGCATGTAAACTACTAAGTATTAAATTAGTTAAAACTTGGTAACTCACACAATAGTTTTTATAGGTGTTATCCCAAAAATTTGAAAAGAATGACGTGGCGGTGAAATGGACACGTGGCATGAGTTAGTAGGGTGATCTGGCTTAGTAATGGCCTAATACATTAGTTAAGGAATGGGACAGAGGGTCAAGCCAAATATGCCCAATCGAAGAGAGTATTTAGACTGGGGGTTGCTTGGCTCAGACCTCAGTTTAAAGACCCATATAATTAAATTGGTGCCAAGACCAAGAAAGTGAAAGGGAGGTATGAATTTTGGTTCAAGATATAAAAGCAGTAGGTCCGATCGGACCTAAGCTTAGGAGACCTCTTGTTAAGCTTGGTTCGAATAAGTTCAAAAAGAATAAGGCTCAAGTTTTACTCAAGGGGAAAGCCACATAGTGGCCGATCGGGTATGATATGGAAGAAGTGAACTTGGGCTTGAATGAAGTGAGGAGTAGAAATGGTGGTGTCCGAACGGACATGATGCGTGTGGATACTTTGGACCATTTTGGTCCAAAGGGATGACTATGACCGATCGAACATACACATAGGAGGTACCTTGGACCATTCAGGTCAAGGAGAAGTAGATGGTGGCTCGGACCACCTTGGTCCGAGGAGAAAAGCCTAATGCCCGATCGAGCATTTGGTTGAGCGAAGAGGTTCGAACCTTGTTGACCCAAGGAGAAGGATGTGTGCCCGATCGGACGTGGTACTTATGAGTACCTTGGACCATTTTGATCAAGGAGAGGTGGTGGCTCAGACCACCTAGGTCCGAAGAGAGAGGACCAAGGTCCGATCGGACCTTGGTTAAGCAAAGGAAGCTTGGACCATTTAGGTCCAAGGGGCATTATGCCCGATCGTGTAAGACCTCCCCCGATCGCACATGACCTCCCCCGATCGCGCAAGACACCTGCAGGAGCGCTTGGACCATGTTGGTCCGAGGATATGCTAGGAAGAAGATGGCTCGGACCATGTTGGTCCGAGGAGCAAAGTGTAAGGTCATATTGGACCTTGATTGAAGGAGTCAAATAAGGTGGTTTGAACCACCTTAAGCCAAAGAAGACAACCATTGTGTCCGATCGGACACAATGGAGGAGTATACCTCGAGTGTAGTTGGCCTTTGGTCCAAGGATAGCCATGCGTATGCCACCTTTGACCTACGTAAAGCTTGAAGAATAGCCAACATGCATGAGAAGCTACGTCAAACTGCCCAAAACTACTTCAGTGAGAATCGGTCCAAGCATCCGGGAATCACTCAATCCTCACTCGAAATTAGGGATCAGTTATATTTTGAATGTTTATTTTGTAATATAAATATTAGGTAAATAATAGAATATCCCTATGAAAAGGGGATATCAGTTGAGAACCCAGGTCTATAAATAGGGACTTGGGACGATCGTAAAAGGACTTTTTGGCAAAATCAAGAGTGAATCTGTATTCTAGAGAGAGAAAGTGTGTTGTTCTTGAGATAAACCCATTTTTGCGTTCTAGAATATCTCACACTGAAGAAACTCAGTTGACACGGTTCATCTGATCTTGAGTGCGAATACAGTAATAAAATCTCTAAGTGGATTAGGCTATTACCGATCATCGGGGCTGAACCACTATAAAAACCTCGTGTTATTTACTTTCGTTCATAAAAAACTGTCTGTTGTCGTTTATAATTCTCTTGAAGGTTGTCGTAGTTGACGTTCTCACGTCGTTGGCTAAATTCACAGTCAACATTTTGGTGCTTTCATTGAGAGCCTGAAGAGAAAACAGACAGTCCCTAAAGCGATATGGCGCCTAAGAACACCACCGCGGCCTCCAAGAGGGCAAGCACCTCCAGGGAGCATGCTAGATCGGAAAATCCTAACGTTCAAGATCGTGAGAATGAGCCTAGGGTCGTGCTTGAGGATGTAGCTCCTGAAGTTGAGGAGCTCCAGGAGACCATGAGCGCGTTCCAGGATGAGTTGGCTCAGTTCAATGCTAGGCAGGAGGCCTTTGCTGAGGAAATGGCCAAGCAGAGACAAGAGATGGACGCTAGGAGCGAGGAGATCCGTCGACAGCAGGAGGAGGCCGACAGGCGACACCGCGAAGCTGCACTTGCTCTGGAGGCAGCTGCGCAGTTGACCCGAGCCAATGCTCAAGCTATGCCTGGGGTGATACCCACTCAAGAAGCAAGGACCATAGAGGCTGGTCAAAAGAAAGCTGATAGACCAGCAAGAGGTGGTGGTAACCCGCCTGGTCATGAGGAGGAGGGAGTACGATCACGCACTGCCTCTACCCAAAGGGGGAATTCTAAGACCCCCTCAAGGAGCCATAGATCAGAGACTTCCAGGTCAGGAAGTCATAAGTCTGGCAGTAAGAAAACACCTTCTGAGCAGGGGCATAACAAAGCCCCTCGTGGCAAGGAAACTTCACACTTCAAAGATGGACATGGGCGTGATGAAGGTGACAGTTACCACACCAACCAGTCGAAAGAGAAGAATAATAACCGACGAGGGGGAGATAATCAACCAGCTCAAACGGGGAAGCCACCACGACATCCCAACCAGCGTAATGGCAAGGAGCACGCTCCACCTAATAGACCCTCCGAAAAGACTCGGAGTACGGTGTTCGACCGGTTGGGAAAGAACACTGCTCAGAAGGACCTAAGGGACATCATTGATGACAGAAGGAGGACCGCTCCGGTCGAAGGGCAGGAGCCAATCCGTCCTACTAGTCGAGTAGAAATACTTGACGTGGATACGCTGGATAGGAGTGCCCGACCTAGCGGTCTCGAAAGTGCATCCCCAGCAGTGGCCCCAGCCATCCAAGCCCAGCTTGATGCTTTGACGGCGGCAGTACAAGGTTTATCCAAACAACCAGTTATTGATCCAGTAGACCACAGAAATGGTAGCCCTTTTTGTGCTAGAATAAGAGCAGCCCAACCACCAAGGAAATACAAGGCGCCGGTATTGCCAGTTTATACAGAAAAGGCAGACCCGGTGAGACACGTTGGAAAGTTCGAAGATCAGATGGAGCTGCTTGGGGTGAGTGACGATTACCGCTGTAGAGTCTTCCCCACCACCTTGTCAGACACTGCCCAAGAGTGGTACTGGAAGTTCAAACCCGACTCCATCACCTCTTGGGAGAGCTTTAGGAAGGAGTTCTGCAGGCAGTTTAGCACTGCCCGAACCCCTCCAGTTTATGCCAACCACTTGGTGGATATTAGGCAAGGCAAAGATGAATCTCTCAAGAACTACATACAGAGGTTTATGAGAGAAGCCAATCGGGCTACCGCTGTTGGAGATGAAGGGAAGATGGTTGCGATCTCCTCGGGTATTATTTATCGAAGTCCTTTGTGGGACAGCATTCACCGCCATCCAATTTCAACTTTACAACAGTTCTTGGACCGTGCAGATAAGTACATGAAGTTGGACGATGCCATTGAGAAAGGAGAGAACGGGTTGAACAACCCAAGTGGATCGGGGGATACTCCAAAGGATAGCGGAAATGATCAAGGCGGTAGTAAGAAACGTGGGAATAACGGGTCTGACCACCGCAGTGAGAAGAAAGCTAAGTCTGGGTCGAATGACAAACCTACGAAGTATGAACCTCGATTCACCAACTACACTACTTTTTCGGCAACCCGAGCGGAGATCTATCTAGCCAGCCATCAGGAGGTCCCTTACCGAAGGCCCCCTCCAATCAAGAAGGAAATGAGTAAGAGGGATAAGAACAAGTTCTGTCGTTTCCATGGAGACTATGGTCATGACACGAACGAGTGTAACCACCTTAAGGATGAGATAGAGTTTCTCCTCCGTTCGGGGAAACTAAAAAAATATAAGGCAGAGAAAACCCAGGGAGAGGGAAGCAACAATAATCCTGGGTTCAAGCGACAACGGTCCCCACCTTTGCAACCTGAACCTGTGGACTTCACACTAGATACAATATGTGGAGGACCACATCTTGCGGGTGATAGCAGCAAGGCGAGGGAAAGATATGCTCGCACCCTTCGTCATGAGTTGGAGGCAGCGTCCACATCCGAGGTTATGACGATGGAGGAGAGACCATCAAAGAACCCAAGGTATGAAAGTGAGTCCCTCACCTTCACTGAGGAGGATGCCAAACACGTGAGGTATCCTCACAATGACCCTCTCGTAGTGACAGTTCAAATAGCTAACATGAAGGTGAAAAGATGTCTGGTTGATACGGGAAGTTCCGTAAACATTATTTATAAGTCCTCTTTTGAAAAAATGAAGCTATCCATCAATGACTTGAAACCATGCTCTCACGTCATTTACGGGTTTACTGGAGAGGGACTATCACCAGCTGGAACAATAAAGTTACCAGTCACCACGGGGGAAGCTCCCAAGCATGAAACCGTGATGACTGAATTTTTGATTGTTGACTGCCCGTCTACCTACAATGTGGTTATTGGTCGACCACTACTCACCAACTTGCATGCGGTAGTTTCAATTTGGCACCTTTCTATGAAGTTCCCGACCAGCGCTGGCGTAGGCTACGTCCAAGGAGACCAAAGGGAAGCTAGAGAGTGTTATAATGCCTCCATAGCTAAGGCAAAGAAAGGTGCCAAGGAAAACAACATGATTGTGTGTGTTGAAGGAGGGGAAGTGGATGAGATGGACGTAGACCAGAGTCTTGTCGTAGTAAACGATGAAGAGGTGTTGAAGGAGTGTGACCAGGAGAGCACTCCCAGTTTGAAAGAGCAGAAGACCCCATCAGGTGATGAAGTCACCAAATAGGGCGTTGCCCAAAGCGAGGAAAGAGATATTGATCCTCGCTTTGGGGATTATGAGAGTGATGTGGGACCGTCCGAGGAGTTAGAGGAGGTCCCTATAGATGAGAATGACCCGACAAGAGGGGTCAAGATTGGGAAGAAATTGAAAGCTGAGGTGAGAGCACAGCTGATAGAGTTCTTGCGAAGGAATCAGGATGTCTTCGCCTGGTCTCACAAGGATATGGTGGGTATCTCACCAACTGTGATCAGCCATGTGCTCAACGTAGATGAAAGGTATCCAGCGGTACAGCAGAAGAGGAGGTTACTTGACAAGGATCGAGCAAAGGCTCTTAAGGAGGAAGTAGAGCGGTTGAAGGAGAACGGGTTTATTAGAGAGGCATACTACCCAGCTTGGGTTTCAAACCCAGTCTTGGTGCCTAAACCCAATGGAAAGTGGAGGACTTGTGTAGATTTTACTGATCTAAACAAAGCATGCCCGAAGGATTGTTTCCCTTTACCGAGAATAGACCAGTTGGTGGATGCAACCTCTGGTCACGAGACCTTGTCCTTCATGGACGCATATTCGGGATACAACCAAATCAGCATGCATCCTCCTGATGAAGAACATACCAGCTTCCGAACGGATATAGGGCTCTATTGCTATAGAGTGATGCCCTTCGGGTTAAAGAATGCAGGAGCTACCTACCAGCGCCTGGTGAATGGCATGTTTCGTGACTTAATCGGCAAAAGCATGGAGGTATACGTAGATGATATGCTGGTGAAGTCGAAAGAAGCTGGGGGGCACGTGGGAGACTTAGAGGATTGCTTTGCAATCTTGAGGAAGTATAACATGAAATTAAACCCCCTCAAATGTTCGTTTGGAGTGGGTTCTGGGAAATTCCTTGGGTTTATTGTCAACTCCCGAGGAATAGAAGCAAACCCTGAAAAGATCAAGGCTCTCATAGAGATGAAGTCTCCCACAAGAATAAAGGAGGTGCAAAGCTTGACTGGGCGGATTGCGGCTCTAAGCAGGTTCGTCTCAAAATCAACGGACAAGTGCGTCCCGTTTTTTAACCTGCTTAAAGGAGGCAAGAAGTTCGAGTGGACCGCAGAGTGTGAACAAGCTTTCCAGGCAATAAAGGAACATTTGGCTCAACCTCCTGTTCTTTCTAAACCAGTTGATGGAGAGGACCTACTTGTATATCTAGCAGTCACGGAACACGCTGTTAGCGCTGCTTTAGTACGTGAGGAGGATAAGGTGCAGCACCCAGTGTATTACGTTAGCAAGCGTTTGATAGGAGCGGAGTCCCGATACCCCATGATTGAGAAGTTGGCTTACTGCTTGGTACTTGCATCACGAAAGTTGAGGCCGTATTTCCAAGCACACCCCATCAAGGTCCTCACTGACCAGCCTCTTCGCCAAGTTTTGCAAAAACTGGAGTCGTCTGGTCGGCTACTTAAATGGGCGGTCGAGCTAGGCCAATTTGAAATCAAGTACCAACCAAGGACTGCTATTAAGGGTCAAGCCTTGGCGGATTTCATCGCTGAGTGTACCGGAATCGTTGAGGTCCCTAATCAACAGGAGAGTGTTACTGGGTTAAAAGAAGAAGTTCCTGCTTGGCAACTTTTCGTTGATGGATCGTCAAACGAGCACCATTCAGGAGCTGGGATTATACTAGTCACACCAGAGAAGCACCGAATTCATTGTGCACTGAGGTTCGGATTCAATGCTTCTAATAACGAAGCAGAGTATGAGGCCCTCTTAGCAGGCTTGCGACTGGCTAGAGATGTACGTGCCCGGTCGGTGGAGATAAACAGTGATTCCCAATTGGTGGTTTATCAAGTATTAGGGGAGTACCAGGCGAGGGGCCTACGCATGGTGGCATACTTAAACAAAACTAAAGATTTACTAGCCCAGTTCGAGGAGTATACCATTAAGCTAGTACCAAGGGAGCAGAATTCCAATGCTGATGCTCTGGCAAAGCTTGCAAGTGCGAAAGATGCCGAAACACTGAATATAGTTCCAGTAGAGTACTTGGCAGAGCCAAGTATTGATAGAGAAGAGGCCATGCCGATTACGATAGTCGACACCTGGATGACTCCCATCATTGCTTACCTTGAACATGGGACGCTCCCAGATGGTCGTAATGAAGCAAGGAAAGTTATGAGGCAAGCTGCTAGGTACACCATGGTGGATGGAGTGTTATATAGGAGAGGATACTCCTTACCTCTCCTCAGGTGCATAACCCCCGACCAGTCAAAGAGCTTATTAGCTGAAGTGCATGAGGGGTTTTGTGGAGATCATGCTGGGGGGCAGAGTCTATCTAAAAAGATCTTGAGGCAAGGATTTTTCTGGCCTACTATGAACGAAGACTCTATGGAATATGTGAAAAGGTGTGACAAATGCCAAAGATTTTCTAAGGTACCCAGAGCACCACCAAATCTTTTGAGGCAAATGCAAAGTCCGTGGCCTTTTGCAGTATGGGGCATTGATTTGATCGGGAAGTTACCCAAAGGAAAGGGAGGAGTGCAATTCGCTGTGGTCGCAGTAGATTATTTTACTAAATGGACTGAGGCCGAACCATTAGCCACGATTACATCGAAGAAAGTGTTGGACTTTGTTGTTAAAAATATAATATGTCGCTATGGTCTACCTAAAAAGATAGTGTCTGACAATGGCACCCAGTTTGACAGCGACATATTTACCGATTTTTGCACTCGGCATGGCATCACCAAAAGTTTCTCCTCGGTGGCCCATCCTCAGGCCAATGGGCAGGTTGAAGCAGTGAACAAAACATTGAAGGACACTTTGAAGAAGCGCCTGGAACAAGCTAAGGGTGCTTGGGCAGATGAGTTACCAGAAGTCCTTTGGTCGTATAGGACTACCGCTCGGACGGCAACTGGCCATACCCCATTCTCTCTAGCATATGGGTATGAAGCCATGTTACCTATGGAGATAGATCCACCCTCTCATAGAAGGATCGTTTACAACCAAGAGGAGAACCATCAGTTGTTGGCAGAATCATTGGACTTCCTCGAAGAGAGAAGAGAGGAGGCAAGCCTCAGAGTAGCAGCTCATCAGCAAAAAGTGGCACGCTACTTCAATTCCAGAGTGCGAGATCGAAAGTTCCAGGTCGGAGATTTAGTCCTAAGGAAGGTGTTTGTTAGAGACCCAGCAGCTGGTGTGCTAGGACCGAACTGGGAAGGACCATATCAAATTGAACAGGTCTTACCGCCCGGCACTTACAAGCTTGCTCGATTGAATGGGGAGCTGATCAGAAACTACTGGAATGGCGAGCACTTGAGAAAATATTATCAATAAATACTACTTGCAGAGTAGTAGCTTTGTATCAAGTGCTTAACTTGTTATTTAAGTTTTTTGTTTGTGAACTGGTTATTTGCTACCCAGTCGCATTATTTTGAACAATGTTATTTTGTTTGGAACTCGTTGTTAGACACGTTTTGTCATTTATTATTACGAGTAATAAAAGAGACCACACGCATTGTGGTCGTACCTTGCTACAAACTTTGCATATGTGTTGATTATTTTTGTTGGGCAGTGTTCAACTGTCATAATAATTTAAACAAAACAGGTCTTTTAAAAACTAATGTACTGGACAGTGTTCAACTGGTCGGTATCATAATATGGAGGACCAACGTTTAGATAATATTTATGTAGTGGTCAACTACTGATATATTTTCGTATATTTCATGTGTTTCACGAGTAGTAACTACTCGAACAAATCCGATCAAGTAGTAAGTGATCAAGGATTTATCCACCCTCAATCACTTGGGGGGCACATAGGGTATACTGGTATGTATTTCAACACAGGCAATAAGAGCACGAGCAAATATGTTTGTTTTTGGGCTGACTTGTAAGTTTAGGAGTCTAAAATAGCCGTTAAGCTAACTTGTTTTACAAAGCTTAAGTAACTTAGAATTTTTCAAATTCTAAATAGCCGTTAAGCTAACTTGTTTTACAAAGCTTAAGTAACTTAGAATTTTTCAAATTCTAAGTTAAAAACTGATATTCGTGTAACAAGACATTTACGCTCATAAAAAGTTGGAGCAATAAGAGCATGAGGAAGTATATTTGGTGTGAACTTATGGAATGGTAAAAATTTCTAAGTTAAAAAACTAAATTCTCATGTGAAATTAAAGGCATCCAAAAACTTTGCTATGCACAATAAAAACTTAGAAGTTTGAAATTGTCAGCAAGGAAAGAGTAAAGTGCTAAATGTCAAAATAGCTCACTAGTTCGAGCAACAAAATACAAAGTAAAGTAGACTGTGATGAACTATGAGAGGGAGTCACAGGCGAGCTCCTCTAGAGGGTTGATCGACTCCCTCCTCTGCATCAGCTGCTCCTCTCGCTCGAAATGATATAGCAGAGCAGGTTGGGGCGAGTGCGGGAGGGTTGGCAGCTTCTTCAGCGGTTCTTGCTTCACATCTGGCAAGATCCTCTGCTTGGGCCTCCTTGGGGAAACAATCAAGATTAAGAGGCTTGTTCAGCTTCCAGACCTTATAGAAGCAGTCAAAACTGGCCTCCTCAAAGCGAATCAAGTCAAGCTCTTTTTCTTGCTTCAGCTCTTCGTTCTCGCTAATCAACCTCTCATTGTCTCGAACTAACTCTTTAATATCAAGGGATTGCTTCTCCAATTGAGTTGTCAAGGAAGCATTGTTTTGAGCCTGCTTTTTGAGAGACTCGTCCCGTTCAGCTATAGTTCTCTCTGCTTGCTCCAGCTTGGACCTGGCCTCCACCAGTTGATCGTCCTGCACCTTGATCAGCTCCTTGTAATCTACGGCTCGAAGCTGAGCATGACCAATGGTGACAAGTGACTGCATGGAAGACAAAAAGTTAATACAAGTAAAAATACTAATAACAAAGTATCTCGAGGAAAAATGCTTACCTTCATCAATTGAGCGAGTCCTCTCTTCAAGACAACTTCGACACTAAGTCGAGGGTAGGAGTCTAGGCTTTGAAGCGTCGATGCATCACGGCCAATATCCTCAAGAAGCCCCTTGCCCAGGTCGCTAACAGCACGAAAGAGCTCACTCGAACTACCCTGGTGAGTAGGAGTTAGGCTCGCAGAAGGAGGAAGGGAAGAGGGGGTCAATGGCGGAAGTGTAGTCGGTCCCCCAGGTTGCCTCCCTTGACTTGGCGGTACTACCTTCTGAATCTTCTGTGGAGGCATAGAGCCACTTCCATCACCAGTTTTCCTCTTTGAAGCAACGCAATCTCTGAACATGTCTGAATCTGCCAAGGATGAAAAAACAAGATTGTTAGAGAAATAAACATAATGAAACATATGCAAGTGTATACTACAATTGTGATACTCTCTAATTACCAATTATAAAAAATATGCCTATTTTCACTAAGCATGTGTTACCTGCGTTGAAGATCTGATCAAGGAACTCATCCTCGTCGTCCGAGGATGAGCTAAGTTCCCCTTCAACCTGGATAGCTTTTCCTTTCCCAGGTTGAGCGGGAATAGTAGATCTACGCTGAGGATCAGGCTCTCTAATGACTAAGTCGCCAGGTCTACGGGAAAGCGGAGAAGGCCCAGGAGAATGCCGATCAGTCATTTGCTCTGTGCCCTCGGTAGACTGACCAGGCGTGTCGTTCTCCCCGGTGGTACTTTCCACCACCAGATCCTGCTCACATGGCACCAGACTCACCATCTGAAGAAGGTCCAGCGTGACCAACTTTTTTACATCCTTCTCTTTAAGACTCATGTTAGCCAATTTCTTGGCCCGCCTAAACATCCCTTCAGTAGGCAATGGTCGCTCAAACGGACCCGAGCGCGTAAAAGCCAAGTTGTTGGCCTCAATATCCAATGTGAGGAAGTATTCCTTATGATATTTCCCGGCGTTTGACTTATGGGAGATGCCATTGAGATATGTAACCCCCCTATGCCTGTGATAGAAATGGAAGAAACCTGAGTTGTTGTGAGAAGGGTTGGTCCGAAGATCAAACAGGTAATGCACCTCATGAGGGGTGGGCTCGTCCCAACCATTCAGAAAATAAAGAATATACAGCGCAGAGAGTGCCTGTATCCCATTCGGCGTGATCTGAAATGGGGAGATGTTGAAGTAGTCTGCTACGGACCGGAAATAGATGTGCAGCGGGAGTGTTGCTCCAGATTGTACATGGTGCCTGGACCAGGCACAGTACCTTCCACCGGGCCTATTGGCTCTTTGATGCGAACCCGGACACGTCACGTTTGCCCCACTCAAGCCTAAAGCTTCAATGTGTTTCTGGAATAGAGCGGGATTAAGTTTTGAGGCTTCGGCAACGAACCAGGAGGGTTCTTCTTCTCCCTCATCACGTGGCTTGTGAACAGCCAAATCCTGGATCGCAGTAGCAAATTTCAGAGAAGGCTTTCTTGAAGCTGTGGTAGTGCAGGTTTGATTGCGCTTTGCCACCTTCTGTACTGCTCTGCGGGCAACCTGCGGATCGTGTTCCTGAGGGAGCCTGTTAGATTGCTTCACCCTCATCGTCGACTGAGAAGCCTGTCGAAGAAATTGTTCCTCGTGAAGAAGATATAAGGCTGAGCGAGTGAGGATCTGCTTGAAGCGGCGAAGACGATCCTCTGGAGTGTAACCAGTAGACGAGCCTGGTGAGGAATCGCTATTCAAGGGAGTCTCGATTGTTTGCGGGGCGGATGATTCGGAGTTCGTATGATTGTCACCTCCCCTATAGTCAGAGCGATTCATCTACAAAAATGAATAAAAAATGGGGAGGTGAGTAACCATACAGAAAAAATTCATCAAAAATAAGAATTATTTATATACTTGGAAAATTTTGTCCAAGTTATAAAAATATAACACATATGGAAAATATAATTTTAATGCTCAAAAGTGCCTAAAAGTACTTAAAGTATTGAACTTATTAAAGCTTATAGAAGGAGGCATTTTTGGGGTTTTCCTATAAGGCTAAGTTCCTTATGTGTGTAGTAACATACAGAGGTTGGTTATACATTTGGAAGGAAAAGAAGCCAAGGTCTAAGGAGTTAGGTGTGGTCCGATCGGACCACATTTTAGGCTCAAAGGAATGGTTTTATACCTCCGATCGGATGCCTAGAGGCACTAAGTGGACATGACCACAAAGGTGTATAAACCAAGGAAAATTGAAAATGGTCTGATCGGACCGTGTGCTTACTCTAGGGGATAACTTAGCATATTGCAGTCGATCGACTGCCAAAATGTGTTGGATACTCATTACCAAAGGGGTGTTCAGAGCAGATGGGAGGAACCATATATCCACACACGCCCAGAACAAAATAAAACTGGTCCGATCAGACACAGTCTGGCCAGGAGACGTCCTGCCTCGCCACCGCACGAGCCTCACGCGAAGTCCCTAGGACGTCCGATCGGGCGTAGCGTGCCCGAGGAGAAGATGTGCACCCAGGGTCTGAGAATCCGCCTGGTGTGCCTCGTGCCTCCAAAACTCCTAGCCACCAGCAGCAACAAGTCAGGTTCGATCGGGCATGGGTGTCTAGGGAGGTTCGGAATTGACTGTTAAAGACTTGGGCACTTAAAAGCAAAGGAAGGAGCGTGTGGTCCGATCGGACCACACACTTATCTGAAACTTTTCAAGGCCCGATCGGAAGTGGTTGTCTCATCTCGTTCAGAAGAGATACACGCCTCAAGCTTGAACCATGGTTCATCATCCCCGATCGAACATGGGTTCACCATGAGGACAAAGTGTGGTCCGATCGGACCACACGCTTATGCCCAGAATTTCTGGGCAAAAACCATGTACAAAATGGTCCCTAAATGGCATACTTTGCCTACCCCGAATCCAAACCAAATGGGCAAAGCCCTAAAAATCCCTAGTCTAAACACATTCCATCATTTACATAAACAAAAAACAAGATCAAAACATATAAATGAAAGGTTTTCTTCATGTTCTTAAAAACCCATTACACCATCAAAACCCTCAAAACCCATATTCATGTTTATGTCAAAATACCAAAAATGTCTTGAAATTCCTAAAAGCTTAAGGGAAAATTCGGGTTACCCATGCCACAAACCTCATCAAGGCAATAAGCAAACACATTGAACAAGACATATTCAAGAACTTCAAGAACATCCAAGGGACAAGCATATTCGGCCATGGCATTTTTTTTTAGAAAAGAAAATGTAGCAATCTAAGAGGCATGGAGAAGAAGACTTACCCAAGGTTGGAGAGCTTTGATTTTGCTTGGAGGATGCTTGAAGATGAGGAGCTCCCCTTGAAGATTGTAAAGTCGGCAAGAGGAGGGAGTCCTTGAGAGGGTTTCGGCCAAGGGAGAAGATGAAGGGTTTTTAGAATATATTTTTTTTTGTATGTGTGAAGAAGAGAATGTAAAGTGGGGATATTTGAAGGGAAAAAAGTGGGTTTTTCATTTACTTTTGGACCTTTGATATTCTGGGACAATTTTTCTCCCCACGATCTTGGGTGGATTTTCGCAGTGATCGTGAGTCTGCTGCATGAAGATGAACAGTTATTATTTTTCATAATGGCGTCAGCTGAAGAAAAAGTTTATTACGTGAATAAATCATATAATAAACTTGGGGGGCAAATGTTATCCCAAAAATTTGAAAAGAATGACGTGGCGGTGAAATGGACACGTGGCATGAGTTAGTAGGGTGATCTGGCTTAGTAATGGCCTAATACATTAGTTAAGGAATGGGACAGAGGGTCAAGCCAAATATGCCCAATCGAAGAGAGTATTTAGACTGGGGGTTGCTTGGCTCAGACCTCAGTTTAAAGACCCATATAATTAAATTGGTGCCAAGACCAAGAAAGTGAAAGGGAGGTATGAATTTTGGTTCAAGATATAAAAGCAGTAGGTCCGATCGGACCTAAGCTTAGGAGACCTCTTGTTAAGCTTGGTTCGAATAAGTTCAAAAAGAATAAGGCTCAAGTTTTACTCAAGGGGAAAGCCACATAGTGGCCGATCGGGTATGATATGGAAGAAGTGAACTTGGGCTTGAATGAAGTGAGGAGTAGAAATGGTGGTGTCCGAACGGACATGATGCGTGTGGATACTTTGGACCATTTTGGTCCAAAGGGATGACTATGACCGATCGAACATACACATAGGAGGTACCTTGGACCATTCAGGTCAAGGAGAAGTAGATGGTGGCTCGGACCACCTTGGTCCGAGGAGAAAAGCCTAATGCCCGATCGAGCATTTGGTTGAGCGAAGAGGTTCGAACCTTGTTGACCCAAGGAGAAGGATGTGTGCCCGATCGGACGTGGTACTTATGAGTACCTTGGACCATTTTGATCAAGGAGAGGTGGTGGCTCAGACCACCTAGGTCCGAAGAGAGAGGACCAAGGTCCGATCGGACCTTGGTTAAGCAAAGGAAGCTTGGACCATTTAGGTCCAAGGGGCATTATGCCCGATCGTGTAAGACCTCCCCCGATCGCACATGACCTCCCCCGATCGCGCAAGACACCTGCAGGAGCGCTTGGACCATGTTGGTCCGAGGATATGCTAGGAAGAAGATGGCTCGGACCATGTTGGTCCGAGGAGCAAAGTGTAAGGTCATATTGGACCTTGATTGAAGGAGTCAAATAAGGTGGTTTGAACCACCTTAAGCCAAAGAAGACAACCATTGTGTCCGATCGGACACAATGGAGGAGTATACCTCGAGTGTAGTTGGCCTTTGGTCCAAGGATAGCCATGCGTATGCCACCTTTGACCTACGTAAAGCTTGAAGAATAGCCAACATGCATGAGAAGCTACGTCAAACTGCCCAAAACTACTTCAGTGAGAATCGGTCCAAGCATCCGGGAATCACTCAATCCTCACTCGAAATTAGGGATCAGTTATATTTTGAATGTTTATTTTGTAATATAAATATTAGGTAAATAATAGAATATCCCTATGAAAAGGGGATATCAGTTGAGAACCCAGGTCTATAAATAGGGACTTGGGACGATCGTAAAAGGACTTTTTGGCAAAATCAAGAGTGAATCTGTATTCTAGAGAGAGAAAGTGTGTTGTTCTTGAGATAAACCCATTTTTGCGTTCTAGAATATCTCACACTGAAGAAACTCAGTTGACACGGTTCATCTGATCTTGAGTGCGAATACAGTAATAAAATCTCTAAGTGGATTAGGCTATTACCGATCATCGGGGCTGAACCACTATAAAAACCTCGTGTTATTTACTTTCGTTCATAAAAAACTGTCTGTTGTCGTTTATAATTCTCTTGAAGGTTGTCGTAGTTGACGTTCTCACGTCGTTGGCTAAATTCACAGTCAACAATAGGCCTTTAAGATAATCATCTTTATGTAAAAAGTGTTTTAATAAAGTTAGATGAATGTAATGAGTAATTATCTAGATCACATTAATTATAGAAACAGACTCTTTTATAATTAAATGTATTTTGTAATTAATTTGGAATTAATTGATTAGTTTAATAAAACACATTATTTCTAAAATAGTAAGTGGAAGAAGGTGAACATCTCAATGTGACCTATGGTTTCTATTATTAGTACAACACCGTCAGATATGAATAGGGCCTCGAGGCAGCTTTGTTTCCACCCCCCTAAGTAATGTTTCTAGACATATTAATACCAAGGTTGGCTTCTTACGAAGATAGGAAAGAGTGATGCATTTTAGGCTTGACCAACCCTAATGAGGCACTCTCTAAGTTAAGTCATGAATTCTGAAATAATGGGTTGCACTTACAAAGATGCAATTAAACTTTTGCAGTGGATAATTGCATATTGACCAAACCAGCAATACTTTATTTTTAAAAGAGAAAATAAATAGTTATTTTGAGTTTTAAATTATAAAGGTAAAATTATCTTCTAAGCTATCTGAATTTATCTTGAACGACCCAAAGGTGGCACTTTATTTGTTGGGTAGTGTTGACCCTCGAATTGGTCAACGACACGGAGTCAGATAAACGATATAAAATGAGATGAAAACAAGAAGAAATTCAAATGGAATAGTAAACGACACAAACAATTTAGAGTGGTCCCCCCCCCCCCCCCCCCAATAAGATGGTAACAACATACGTCCACTTAGTGTTCTTATTAATGTAGAATCACAACACTGTGATCAATGAACTAGGATTCACGAGTTTCACAAGCCTCAGGAGGATTACAATTTCAGTGAATAATAACCCTATAATTTTCTCTCAGAATTCCAGACCAAAAAAAGTCCCTTCCCTTGAGCCTTTTGATTCTTATTTATAGACTCAAGAAGAGTACATGGGCCTATGGGCCTTATTTACCATTAAGACTCGCGTATCTCGGTAATAAAAGAAATTACAATCAATGCATAGTTATAGAATTGCATAAATAAAGGAAATGAATGAATATATATGACCAGGCTGGTCGTCTGTAAATATGATGCTTGATAAACCAATAATTTTCTGGTCGATGGCCGAGCATGATACACTCACTTAAAGCCGTCACATGCCTCCCACGTGTAAACCAATCCTGCCACGTCATCAGAGGTTGTTTTGGGTAAACAGGTAGCTTTATCATGGAAAAGTAAATGTTTATTTATGTGTTTTAATTGTTGCATTCATGCATCATATTTACTTTTCCGAATAATTTATATTTTTTCAAATAGTAATATTATTGTATTTTATTTCTTTCAGTAATGTTGAACGGTGGCAATCCTATAATTGCATTACTTTCACATGAAATACTTAATGGTGATAATTTTATAAGATGTAAATCAAACCTGAATCTAATGTTAATCTGTGAGAACCATAAATTTGTCCTAACTGAGGAATGTCTTGAAGAGCCAGCTGCCACTTCCTCGAAGAATGTTCGGGACAAGTATGATGCTTGGATTCAATCAAACAATAAGACAAAATGTTACATGCTTATGAGCATGAAAGATGTTCTGAGAACAAAGCATGAACCCATGGAGACTGCATTTGAGATAATGGATTCTCTGTAGACCATGTTTGGACAACAATCTGATCAAAGTAGACATGAGCCTACTAGAACCTACATGACTCCTAATGTAACGCCCTGGATAGCCAGGACCGCTACACTGTGTACTTATAAAGGTGCAGGACTTGCTAATCAAGTCATTTAGTTAAAAACGTGTCACTAACCATAAATGTACTAGGGTTTAAAAGGGTTTTGGTCTCAAAAGATACATTTTATATAATTAAACAGTTTTACACATGGGATCCCAAAAAGAAAATGTGTTTAAAAGTCAGTTTACAGAATTTCCAAAATACAGACAACCATCAGCCATTCTAAGGCAAAACAGACATTTCTGGTTCCCCTGTTCCTGCTTTCCCCTCAACCGTGGCGGCTGAGCAGCTGGTCATGTACAATCAGCTCACAGAGCTCTCCAAGTCAGGGCTAATCAAGTTTTCTCTTGCCTTTACCTGCACCACGCAGCACTCGTGAGCCAAGACCCAGCAAGAAAACATAATATGCATCACAAACAACAATAACAGACAATTAATCCTTTAGGCATGATCAAACACTTAACACTCATATTAACCATATAACACTACAAGAAAAAACAGTATTCATAACACTTAAAAACTGCTAACCGAGACTATTAATAGCACTTCTGAAAATGCTAACATAGCCCCTATTATTAAAAGTCCAGTCTTTTCTATAACAGTTTTTGAATGTTATGTTCGGTGTTATCTTAAACTATTCAATAAAACATTTTTAGGTGCTATAATATTCAAATAATAACATTTAAATAGAGTTTTTGGTTATAAATTTGAATTTTAATCTTGTACTTTTTTCATAACACTTTTCAACTGTTACATTTGATTATTTTGATAACATTTTTAATTTGTTATATTATATAAACCATAACGATTTTTTACGCTTATAATATGTTTTTAAATCATAACATTAGTAATAAAATTTTAAATTTTATTTTGATAAGTATACTTACATGGTTTTATTTTTAATTAAAAGATTTTCATTATTGTATTTTGATAAAAAAAAAATTCAAAATTAATCATAAAATGTAATTCTCAATATATTGATAAACCATAAGTATTACATTAAACAATAACTAATTCAAACCATGAATATGTCTACTTCATGAGATCTTAGTTCTAACTTAAGTTTGAAAGCATAACATAATAAAGTTTCTTGAACATTTTTTACTTCAAAAATGAAAAACAAAAACATTACAAGATACACAAAAGTAAACCATGCATGAAACTTGCTCCATCCTTCAATTCATCATTCCTTGTGCACTTGTCCAGTAGACAAAATTCTCACATTCTATGATATCCCTTTGGGTCAGGTTGACAAGTCCTGGAAGTGATCTGAACCTAAAACAACACATATGGACATTAGACACATATTATTTCCCTTAAAACCAAATAGATTATTACATAGATATGCATGAACATCAGATGAGATGAACCTCATACCACTAGCTATTTTGCACAGCTTAATGATTATATGTGCTAAAGACAAAAAAAATGGATATGCTTAAAAATTAACAAAGACCTGTAAAAGATTTCATTAACCCACTTGGAATCCAAACTAACATGTATTTAGCCCAGGTAATGAATGAATGCTATACTATAATTTTTACAGACTTATAATGAAATATCACTGGAACATTGTGCCAAGAACTTAAACAACTCTGAATTGTAGTAAATGGCTGGATGTTATTTCGGGAATGAACAGGGTTAATTAAACAAAGAGAACAAGCACTTAATTAAACTTTAAAGCATGTTTTTTAAACAATTTCATGAACAAATTAGATATTTTTGACCTCTGAAAGTATTTGAATCATGGATTAATATTTTTGAGTTGAGAAAGAATGAGTCAAGTTTAACATAAAATGTAAAAATTGGAGTTTTGGTGAAGTGAAATACACAAGCATTTGAACTAAAAGTTATCTTATAATTTGTAGTTGTTTCAAAGTATCATATCACTATGTAGTACCTTTGATGTCATCCACAGTGACGTATGATTGATGTAAGAGGACAGCAGCCTTAATAGAGTTGCACTTTGCGAGTTGAATTGCAACCTTGGCTGAGAACAGAACAAATCTTGATCAGCTTAGCATAAGTAACAACTAGATATATGGTTTGAACTAACAAAGTCAGTCACTGCTCGTGATTGAAATTGTTCACAAGTTATTGTCGAATTTGCCAAAATGTCATCTAGATACCATAATGGAAAACAAAGAAGTATGTCAACAAACTTACCACCCCAACAAAAGCCTGCAGCACCTATTGCAGAATAGCCTCTATTTTTCAAATCTTGAATCACTACTTTGGCAAATTCAAATCCCTCGTCCTATTGGAACAAGCAAAAGGTTTCAGAACAAATCTAAGAGAGTTTTAATACTAGAGTACAACAAATGCTTCCAGAAGTTCAATTAACTTGACAGTTAGGAAAGATTAAGATGCTAGGGAACAATAATCTTTCTTACACAAAAAAATGACAGCATTTGAACAATAACATATAAGTTTGGTGTCATTTTTTTTAGCTCATATAAGGAACATATAAGTATTTGTCTAATTTAGCTCAGCTTCCTCAACATATAAGTTGGGTGTCATTTTTTTTAACAAAAGGGAATCTTCACTAGTTCCAAATATAATAACAGGTGGAAAAAAGGGGAAGAATTTTGGACTGGTTTCAAATATTAAGCTAGGGAACACTCTCATATAATAATAATAATAAGAAAAAAAAGTAGTAATAATGCTAAAAGACATACTGAATTCATTTATAATTAACTCTTATTATTTACTAGTTTTGATGTTAAGCACAATCATTGCTCTTATGTATATGTATAGGACAGTGGTGATGAATGAGAGAGAAAGTACAAGTGCTGGGGCATTGTAACTAACTAATGGGGAAGTTTTGGTTTTATTTTGAAGCGGTGGATTACCAATCACTGCTCTAAATCCCCTCTATTATGAGAATAACGTATGGGGCAGGGGAATAAAAACTACTGCTCAAACGAAAAGTTTCCACATATTGCAGTAAAAAGAATCATCTAGTTGTTTTTTATGCCCTGTTTTCTTAATTTGTTTTCTATTTCTATTGTTGCTCTTTGCAACTACTTAGAAAATAATTCCCTTATATTGCTCTCTAAACAACTTCAGAATAAAGGAAAAGCTAGAAGGAATCAAATAACTCAAGAAAATAAACACACAATATGCAAACAAAAAAAAATTATAAACACACAAAAGGCACCAGCAATTATGTTATTAAAATAATAAGTTACCATCAATTAGAAGCTGTATGAACAAGACAAACAAAATTCAAGAAACATATCATGTATAGCTAGATGCATATTACCATATAACATGCACCCAAATGCATATTACCATATATAATACTTGGCTTTTATTGATTTTGTTTTTCTCAGTAAAAGGAAAAGAAAACTATGACTACACTTTGTTCATGGAAATTGTTACGTACATGGAAATTGAATAGAGTACTACATAAAAATAATATATTACACTCAAAAAGCAACAAAACCAGAGATAAGAGAAAACTTCACTTCTTAATTAGCTAGCCTATATGGAGCTAACAATGTTCATAGAACAGGAAGTGGCCACAACACTCTAGATCATGCAGAAATATTCACACACTTATTTAAGTTACACTTGTATAGAATTTAAAAATAAAGGTTATATTTCTGTATTAATTATGCTCATGCTAAAAATTCCTACACAATCTAATGCATCAAATTTTAACAATAAGACCTACTTCTAACATTCGATATGAAAATACCAAGTTACCAACCTAATAGCTTCAGGATCATTTTTTAAAGCCTGCAAATGCTCAGAATTGGTTGACAGACCACCATTGGAAGACACTCTCTCTGTTTTACTTGAGTCACTGATGTCTTGTGATTGTGTGACTGAACACTGTGTTGATGAACGTTTAATGTCATAAGAAGCTGCACTCTCATCTTCATTTATCTCTTCAATTACTAAGCCTAAAAATCAATCAAAAATAAAATAAAACTTACAAAGTTTAACATAAAGCTTCATACGAACTTCATGCAAAGTAATGAACTAACATCAATTGAAAATAAAATAAGTACAAAATTAACAAACCTCTTGGTGCACGTGCACCTCCCTCCTTCAGTAATCTTTCCTCAGCATCCCTGTTAAAACAATATATGCTAGTTAAAAAAAGAAAAAGAAGGAACAATTGATGTTAATCTGCTATAACAAAGTCCAAGAAGATCTTTCACAAGAAATCACACTTCAAGACCTCTGCAATTGTTTCATCATCAGGAGAAACTTCATGAGCCTTGATAAGATCAGAGACAGCATCCTAACAACAAGAATGTCCCCCAATGGTTAGCAGGGCAATTGCATAAACATCCTTCAGAAGACATTTATTATAAGGATTATTTTCTGAAACAATTTTTTTATTATAAGATCAGAACTGATAGATTGAAAATGAGAAAATACAAAAGCAATATTAGATAACAAACAATCCTCTAGCTTTGGTGCTATTATTATAAATGTCTTGATTATTAATCACAGTTGACTGATATATAGTATAATAGAAAGCAAAAGGAAGACAACGCAATACCTCAGAACCTTCTTTTATGCATTCATCAAACGGTTTTGTTTTCAAGTAACAAAAAAAGGAAAACTGCCTGTCCTCTAAGTCACACTAATAATTATTTTAAGCTATAAACGAAACTACTATATAGGATTTGGGCCACAACTTTCCTATCAGTAAGAGGGTTAAACCTTATGGAAGGTAGTTGTTTCAGTTGAGGCATCTAGCCAACTTGCATAGGCCTCATCTCTACAGAAAGCAATGAAAAAAATTTCCCTATAAATTGCAGAAGGTTTTCCTTTCATCTCTAAAGGGAACCACAAGCGATTTTGGCAAATAGGTTCCTGATCTAAAGGTCTCAGGTATACATATCCTATAACTATAATAATGGGGTATTCTTTCCCTTTTAAGTACTTTCTGCTCCCTGTTTATCAAAACGAAAGTTAAGATTGCTAACATCCTGTGGTGCTAGTAATTATTAATAAAGTTGGTGTACCAAACAAATAAAATAGTTCATTTCGTTTTGGCAGCACTACAAATGACAAAATCCACGCTACCATCTAAGTCAATAAAACAAAAGTTAATGAATTTAACGTTCAAAATGTATTGAGAATAGAACTTAAGCTTAGGCATACTATCTTTCATCATGTAGGTGGCCAACTTAATGCAATGCTTACTGAGCCATAAAAATTAAAAATCTCAATGTTAACATTAAAATTGCTCAAAATGCAAAAGTAAAAGATCAGAAAAAACAAACCTGTTTCTTCAGCATCTGAGCTCCATTCAATTCATAAGTGATCTGGGCATCAAGACGTGTACGCATAGCTGCTATCTCTTCAGGCGTTGAGTTAGCCATCTTACAGTAGGATTTGAACCTTTCCTCCCACACAAACTCACACACCCAACCACTTGAGTTAGCCAAGTGACTATAATTAATTTTATTTAAAATATTATTTTTGCAATTTTGCTAAACTAAACTATTTTGAATTTATTAATCTAATTTATTGATCAAAACAAAAATAAATATAAAAATTGCCCACAACTTGACAACCCAGCTCAACCTAATAAAGCATGTGCAAAATCCACAAATTTCCAATGTGCCAAAATGACAGATTAGAATTCGATCTTTAAAGTTATCATTGTCATTTCATAATATTTTTTCCACATGATGAAATTGGGAAAAAGAAAAATGACAATTTAAAATTACATCTAAGAGACAGAATTAGAGGGAAGTACCACTTTAATTAATGATTTTTGGAAACAATAAAAATTTAGTAGCTATAACAATGCTATAACAATTGAGAAGAAGATCATAAATGCAGTTGCAAAGATGAGAGGCCTTGAGAAGGCAGCAGGCCTTTTAAAGACATGGGTCTGAAAATCAATGCATATTTCAGTACTTGGAATCATTGAAATCTTTTCAATTTAAAAAAAAAAATTATTGAAATCTGAAACGCATTACTATTATAATTTACATGATCATAGTAACAAATGGCTAAAATATGCAACTATTTGGTAAAACAGATACCCAAATAATCATTATTCCTTCCCCTTCTATTTATATGATACATGTTCCTTTTCATTTACATTCTTAATATCTATGTCATGCATGATTTAGTTATTTTTAGTTTATATCCATATAATAAATAGCATAATGAAAACTTATTTTTATTAAAAGACAATCAACTTTGGGCACAAGAAATAATTGCAGAAATATCACCTGCGCATCTGACAATACCTTAAAACCTGCTCCTTGGATCACTTCATACCTTAACTAGGGTTAAAAGAGGCCTAACAAATAGAAGAGGTTCTAGACTTCAACTATGAAACATTACATAGCAGCACTGACAAAGACAGAGAACTAGGGTAACCAAGTTAGCAAAAAGACCCAGTAATGTTTTGCTTAACAAAACTACTATAAACATTACTCCATTTAGATAATGGCCAAAAACAAAACCATTGTACTTTTGAGGTAATTTTATTCTCATTGAATGTACCTGGATATTTCTGCATCAAACACCCTAAAGAGAAGCCACTCCAAACAGTGAGAAAAATGAGGCTTCTCTGCTGATAACGGAGCCAGCCTCAAAGCTTCTTCGCGTTTGTCCCTCTAAATACAAAATCAGAATTAAGTACAATATCTTCAAGAAAGATCAGGAATAACACAAACAAAATTAAAAAGCTGCAAAGCCAACAGAATATAATTTTGGTAACCAGAGGCAATTCATAGACACTTATGCAATAACGCCCCAAACTAAACACATATGCTTGAACCTAATCTAACAAAGGGCTTCAAGTCATATTCCAACCTTGTGGGCTAGTAATTAAGCGCACGAGCTGACATCTTCTTTTCAAATTTCAATAGAAGGTAGACAATATTATATATAGTACAAGAGAATTCCATAATTGGACAGTAAAAGAAACACTGGACCTTCACTTTCATATAAAGGAAAGAGAAAATAGTACCTGAAGAAGATGCTTTAAAAGGCAATAAAAATAATTTCATAACTTACAAAACCTTATTATGTTTCTTTTTAAAAAGAAAATTGATTTTCCATTAAAAATAAAATAAAATAATACTTGAATGAATACAGAAGCCAGCAATTTAGTAGCTAGTGACCTCACCTTGAAAGGAACTAAAATTGCACACTAAGGGAAGGGGGAAATTGAAAAATAAGGAAAAAAATGCTAACAAAGAAGATAAGCTTTTATTATATGAAAAATATGTGGCTTCTAGCACCAAAGAATACGTACCTGTAAGAAATCCTCCTGCTTAAAAGGGTCAGCACCCAAAGAAGGATACCAAACCTGTAAAAATAAACTTCCAACCAGAATAAATATCAGACAAGTAAAAGAAACAGAATTAAAGCAGAAACTCATTAAGCAAAAAAGATCTTGAAAAATATCAGAGATAAGATATTGAACTTGATGACTCATTACCTGCATCCCTCTATGTCCATAATCAAACCAAGATACTTCCTCAATTAAATTAGTTTTGTCCTCTGATCGATTGCAAGTAACCCAAAATAATTCAACAGAATCAGTTAGTTCCCTTTCACGCCCATCATCCAAATCAAGAAGAGAAAGCTCCCCAAATCACAATGAATAAACAGTAAGTGGCATAAAATAAGACAATCACATGGTATTACCCACCCCCACCCCCATGCCACACGCACATCACACATGCTGCAAAATGTGGATACAACTAATCCTCACGTTCACCCAAAATAATTCAAGAAATTATTAATTAATTTGAAATTGATCCAGTTCTCTATCAATTTCATGTAAAGAGCTGTAGCTAGAATTTACAAGATAACAATTAAATGTGTGTGCAATGCAATTTACTAACCTCTATATGTTCCAATTATATTCCATGCAGAAAATGGACCCAAGTCACTTTCTTTTTTTCCTCTGAATAACCACTGCAAGAGGCAAATGAGGTGAATTCAGCAAATTCACTCAAATTTCCATCCATATTTTAAACGCATATTTCTAAAAAAAAAAAAAAAGAAAGAAAGAAAGAAAGGAATTTTCTCCCTCCTTTTCCTGCCAGAAACTATTTCAAAGGAAATTTTACATTTGCATACTTACAGAAAGGAAGGGGAAAGGGAAATGAGAGCAGCTAAATTTCTAAAAGGAAGTTCATTAAATTAAAACTGGCTTTCACATGACAGATACATTTCTTAAAAAAAATATTGCTTTTAGTTGTCTTCTTGCATAAAATGAAAGGTACAATTTATTAACTTCTATATTGTCTACTCCAATTTATGAACCAAGAACAAAACTCAATGTGAATAAATACGAGCTACTTTCAATAAGACTACATGGCAAAGTCAGAAAAACACATCAATGACAAAGCTAATGAACCTCCTCTTTCTTCTACGGTTTTGTGCAACAGAGATGAGTATGTTATTAACTAATTTTTCTAATAAAACTTATAGCTTTTTGTAAAATACTCTAGCACCTCAGAGTTCTTGCAATTTGTATTTCAATAATATCTCATTCTCCTCCTACTCTCCTCATTGCAGCAGAGTTATAACTTAATAAAATGCTAAAGCAACTTTGGAGTAAACACAAATACAGATTGCCCCCAGTCAAAACTTTCTAAAACGTAAAAATAATTTCACTGAAATATAATCTCTAATCTCTTAGTGTGTACACTGACTAAGAGAAACATTGAACAAAACTAATAACCACTACCCAATTCAAATTGTAATCTTTATAGCTGATCAAACTATTCATAAACTTTTTAATAAAATAAAAGTAAGGCAATAATCTCAATACCAACCTCATCGCCCCAAGAACGAGCTCTCTCTCGCAAGGGTCTGACACTAGCCACCGGCTGCAAAAGCAGTAACGCAAGCCAAAATCCAAAGACGACCCAATTCAATAAACCTAATCTCCTCTTAGAAAAGCACCCAAAACCCAAATTTCTCTTGGCCACCATATCAGAATCCGGGTATCCCATCCCCCCCCCCCCCCCCCCCCCCTAAAAAAAAATCAAACCCAGGACAGTTTAACCTTGGAGCTTAGTCGCTGCAATCGAAAACGAATAATCAAAGACAATAGGAAGAAACCCATTAGAGTAGAAAGCTAAGGTTTAAGATACATGGAAAGGAAAGGAAGATTGAAGCCAAATAGGTTAAGCCAAACAATAACCAAATACACCCATAGAAGCCATCACCCATAAAAAGGAAACGAAAAGGAAGTATGTATAAACCCATCAGTTATTTTAGCTTTATTTAATAAATTAAAAATTCCCAACACCCATCAGTTGGAAACGAAAAGGAAGTATGTACAAACATATACATATAAATATATATATATATAAAGAAATAAAGAAACTTACAGTGAAAAAGATGCTTAGCGAGAGTTTCATGGGGCATAAACTCAGCCACGAGTAACCTCTCATCTCCTTTGTAGCAACACCCAATCAGAGAAAGAGCTCCACTCTGGAGCGTGACTTCGTGAGGCAGAGAAGCTCCACTCTGGAGCGTGACTTCGTGAGGTGGAGAAAGAGCTCCACTCTGGAGCGTGTCTTCGTGAGGCAGAGATGAGTTGAGAAGACTTCGTGAGGGAGAGATGGAGACTTCGTGAGGCGGAGAGACGAGACAGAGTGAGAGATGGAGGTTGAGAGAAATTTTTTTGGGTAACTTAGGGATTAAATTTTGGTAGATAAGATCAAAAGAGAAATTTTCATTTGGCGCCTAAGGTTTTTTCATATGGCGCCAAAATAATACATTCCGTATGTTTTTATCACTCACCATTAATAGCACTTCTCAATATATGTTATTTTTTAATGTAATATATACTAAAAATTGTTGTAGTGTAACATGTACTCAGAGTCAAAGATGCAATTAAACATTAATAACAATCAAGCTACAAGATTATCAGGGCCAACAACTTAGGCCGCACCCTCTGTTTACCCCCACTGACTCCGGACCGCTTAAACCGAGCTCAGTGCATAATAAGCTGTCCTCGGCTACCAGTGGCCGAGCCGCGCCCTGTGCGCTAGTGTAACCTTGGCGCTCTTAGGCTGTTGATTTACTGTTTACATGGCATAATACCATCCTTTCAAAGCATACATATTAGGGAACCCTTAGTCCCTTTACAATTACACAACCGGGTGCAGTTTTCTTACCTTTTATTTTCCACGCTCACTGACTACGAGCGACGTCCCTCGAGCACGATCTATTTCCCGAGCCTTAGCTTAACACCTAGTCACAACCAAGGTAATAAATTCCATTAATAATAAAGGTTTCCGGGTACAATGCTAGCTTCTGGGACATCGAATTCCACCAAACACTGTGATGAAATCGATCCCGAGCACCCTAGGCTAGGTTCCCGCGCTTTAAAATCCCCAAAAGATCAAAAATGCACCCAAGGGTTGCGGCCCCTGAAACCTAGCCGCGGCCCACCCCTGAAACAGAACCCAAGCCCCTCAGTAGGCAGACACGCACCGCCGCCCTGCCCTGTGGCGCCGCGACGCTCCCCTCTGGCCGAGCCTCCCTGGCTCTTTTGCTTCGTAGGGCCGCAACGCTTTAGAACAGAGCTGTGGCCCAACCCTTCATGCCCAGAAAACTCACCATTTCTAGCATTCTAACCTCCTTCAAAACCACCCCCAAAGCACCCTAATTCAAAACCCATTAATCACAAAACTTTTAACATGATTCTAACAACATATTCCAACAGAAATCTAGCTTAAAAACCTACTAAGATTCCATTTTGATTTTTGTAACCCAGCAGCTCAAAACACCCAAAAACCAGTCATGCAAACTCAGATTTTAACCTCTAAATTATGAATTGAAGCTTACCTTCTTTGCTGAACCACTTCCATAACAGATTCCTGAGATAAAACCCAAGCTCTCATCTTCAATTCAGCCCTTAACATCAAAACCATAAACACCTTAATATTCAGCAAAAAACTCAGAGTTCTAACACCCGAAAACAAAAATCAATTCTTACCTTGATCCTGGTTTAGTGTCCCTTAGCTGAGCACTAGATTAAACCTTCAAAATTCCAGCCCAAACCATTGAATTTCCCAGCTGATTTCCCTTAAATTCCAGTGTTTTTCTTGAAAGAGAGAAGAGAAGGAAGAGAAGAGCTGAATAGGTCGGTTTGTGTTTTATTCTACCGGTTTCTATTATGTTTAGACTAATCCTTGGTTAATTAAGTCATTCCCGAGGCTCGGGGTGCTGGAAACGTGCCCGAGGGCAAAACGGTTAATTTCCCCAATATTCCCACCTATGCTTCCTAACCTCAAATATATCTCCATATATTTATTTCCATAACTTGATATCCTAAATAATCATCTAATACCCGAATTACCCCTTGACTTGCCCAAGTCAAGTATTAAGCCCCGTTGTGACTTCTCGCTAACTGGCTCCCTAGGATCGCCTCAAGTCGCACGTTGCAGATCTATCCATATAATAATTTGGTTCTCACAAATATAACATTTAACCACAATTACATTCATATAATCATTCAAGCATGCTTGTCATATAATCATGCATTAATTCAATAATTTAGCACATAAACCAATTATGCCCTCTTGGCACACTAATCAAGGCCCTTAAGCCATAAGTGATTTTGGGTCATTACAGCTAAGATGAAGAAATATGTTTATGTATGTGAACATGTTTTGAGCATGATTAATGTGATGCATGAAGCAGAAATACATGGGGTCATCATTGATGAGCGTACACAAGTAAGCATCATACTTGAATCACTCACTCCTGCCTTTTCTGCGTTCACCACTAAGTATATTATGAATAAGTTGGAATTCAACATGACCCAGTTGTTGAATGATCTGCAGACATTTGAGTCTCTTAACAAATCCATTAAAAAATAGGCTGAGGCAAATGTGGTAGAGGAGAAATCTTCAAACTCTGAGGATAAATCCAAGAAGAGGAAGAAGAGCCAGGATAAGGACAAAGGAAAGGACAAGAAGTCCAAGAAAAATAAGAAGGCACCAAAAGCCAATGAGAACAAGAATGACCATAACTCAAGATGAAAGAACCAAAAGGAAAATGTTTCCACTGTGGAGTTGAAGCTCACTGGAAGAGAAACTGTAAAACGTATCTCTCGGAGCTGAAAAAGAAAGGTAAATCTGATTTACTTGTATTTGAAGCTTGTGTAGTGGAAGACGATATGTCATCCTGGGTTTTATATTCAGGAGCCACTAACCATGTTTGTTCTTCTATGCAGATACTTGAGTCATCAAGGGATCTGGTTAGTGGCGAGGTGACCATGCGAGTTGGAAATGGAGCGCTCATTTCAGCTAGAGCAAAAGGAGCAACACATTTACACATTGGGAACAATTATGTTGTTTTGAACAATGTTTATTTATTCCAGGATTTTCTAGAAATTTAGTTTCTTTATATATGTTGCATGAACAATATTTTGATATTTATCTTAATAATAATTCGATTATTATTTCGAAGAATGGTTTCAAAAAAATTCAAACATAACATACAAACATACTGTATATGCTAAAACCTAATGAACGAACGCGTAATAACTTAGAATTATTCAAAGTAGTAAAACCGCAAGGAAACAAAAGACAAAAAGTTTCAAATGAGGATGACACATATCTCTGGCATCTTAGACTTGGTCATGTAGGTCTAGACAGGATAAAGTGGTTAACAAAAGGTGGACCTTTGAGAGAACTAAGAGTTGGAACTCTTCCAGTTTGTGAATCTTGTCTGGAAGGAAAAATGACCAAACATCCTTTCTTAGCAAAAGACAATAGGGCTAAAGAACCTTTGAAGCTTGTACACAACGATGTCTATGGCCCAATCAATGTACAAGCAAGAGGTGGGTATGAGTACTTCGTCACTTTTATTGACGATTACTCAAGATATGATCATACTTACTTAATGCTTAGGAAATCTGAAACCTTTGGTAAGTTTCAAGAATTCAAAATTGAGGCTGAGAAACAATTGGGTAAAACACTTCGATCTGATTGAGGTGGAGAATATTTGAATTTAGAATCAAAGATTTCTTGCTGCAGCATGGTATTCTATCCCAACTCACATCACCAGGAACACCACTGCAAAATGGTGTTTCTGAAAGAAGAAAGAAGACCTTGTTAGACATGGTTAGGTCTATGTTAAGCTACTCTTCACTTCCTCTCTCATTCTGGAGATATGCACTTCAGATGATGACATACATTTTCAATGTAGTCCAATCTAAGACCATAAGCAAAACGCCATTGGAATTGTGGAATGGAAACAAACATATTTTGCACCATTTACGCATTTGGGGCTGTCATGCTCATGTTCTTAGACCTAAATCAGGGAAACTTGATTCAAGGTCTGAAGTGTGCATTTTTGTGGGCCACACTCCAGAAATAAGAGGCGGTTACTTCTATAGTCCCAAGGACTAAAATGTATTGTTTCAACAAATGCGACCTTCCTTGAACACGACTATATGAATAATTATAAAAGTCGGAGCAAAGTATTTTTGAAGGAACTCATAGCTTATAAGATTCCATCACTTTCATCTTCATCATTAAATGATAAATAACAAACTGAGGAAACCACTATTCCTGGAAAAGAAACCCCGGTGCAACGTCGTAGTGGGAGGATTGTGAGACAACTTGTTCGCTACGAACATAAGGCACATGTCCTTGTTTCTGATACAAACAAGGATGATCCATTAACCTTCAAAGAGTCAATGGATGATCCTAAAAAGGAGAAATGGAAAGAAGCCATGAACCAAGAAATGGAATCTATGTATTCCAATTTTGTCTTGGAACTTGTAGATCAACCTAAAAAATGTTAGGCCCATTGGGTGCAAATGGATATACAAGAATAAAAGAGGTGTAGATGGGAAAGTGGAGACTTTCTAATAAGGCTAGTAGCCAAATGCTACACTCAGAGAGAATGTGTTGATTGTGAAGAAACATTTTGTCCTGTGGCCATGCTTAAATCCATTTGCATCCTCTTATCTATAGCTGCCACATATGACTTTGAGATATGGCAAATGGATGTCAAGAAAACCTTTCTTAATTGCTATCTTGATGAATGTATCTATATGGTACAACAAGAAGGGTTCATCAAGAATGGGGAAGATCAAAAGGTATGTAAGTTGCTGAAATCCATTTATGGATTAAAGCAAGCATCTAGATCTTGGAATATCACATTTGATGAAAAAATTAAAACATATGGCTTCGAACAGAATGTCGACGAAACATGTGTGTATAAATACATCAAAGGAAAAGTAGGGCTTTTCCTAGTTCTTTACGTGGATGACATTCTCCTCATTAGCAACAATGTAGAGACATTGTCAAATGTGAAGAAGTTGTTAGCCGAAAAGTTCCAAATGAAAGATTTGGGTGAGGCGAGCTATGTTCTGGGAATCCAAATCCTAAGGGATAGGAAGAACAAGCTCTTGGCACTTTCTCAGGCAAATTATATCGATAAGGTGCTTGAATGATTCTCTATGGAGAATTCCAAGAAAGATCAGTTACCGACCAGACATGGAATTACTCTCTCAATGGAACAATGTCCTAAGACAACTCGGGAGGAAGAGGATATGAGAAAGTATCCCTATGCTTCAGCAGTTGGGAGTCTAATGTATGTCATGTTGTGTACTAGACCCAACATATGCTATGCAGTAGGGATTGTGAGTCGTTATCAATCAAATTCTGGTTTGGAACACTGGAATGCAGTAAAACACATTCTCAAGTATCTTAGGAGAACGAGAGATTATATCTCTGTATCTATCTCATATGTTGAGAATTGCCCACTCTAGTTTAGATGATTCTAAGGATACTTTGGAAGGCTGTGAAGAAAATTGAAGATCGGTTCAGTTTCTCGGTAATACTCTATGATAGAAAGGATGCAAGGGTTAAAGAAACTGAAGGAATGACTATTTCATTCTGCTGCATATTGTGTAAGTATTCTTATCATTATTTCTCTTTGAATTCAATTTTAGAAACATGTTCTAGGTTATCTCATATTAATTTTTTTAATATTAGATCTACATTAAAATAAATAAAGATCTTGTATGAGTGTTCCCGACAATACTATCATTCATGGATGTGTATTCTTGGTATAATCAAATTAGTATGCACCCTCCCAACGAGGAACATATCAGCTTCCGGACAGACAAGGGATTGTATAGTTATAAGGTTATACCATTCAGCTTGAAGAATGCAGGAGCCACCTACTAGTGTTTAGTGAATGGCATGTTCTGAGACTTGATCGACAAAAATATGGAGCTATACGTCGATGACATGTTGGTCAAGTCCAAAGAAGCTGGAGGGCATATTCGAGACTTGGAAGAATGCTTTGTAATACTTAGAAAGTATAGCATGAAGTTAAACCCTCTTAAGTGCTCGCTTGGAGTTGGTTCTGGTAAGTTTCTCGGATACATAGTTAATTCACGTGGAATCAAGGCTAACCCCGAGAAGATCAAAGCATTGATCGACATGAAGTCACCTACCACAATCAAAGAAGTGTAAAGCTTAACTGGGAGAGTAGCTGCCCTCAGTAGGTTAATATCAAAGTCTACAGACAAGTGTGTCCCCTTTGTTAACCTACTGAGGGGTAGCAAGAAGATCCAATGGACCAAGGAGTGCGAGAAAGCTTTCCAAGCCTTGAAGGCGCATCTCTCTCAACTTCCCATCCTAGCGAAGCCAATATATGGTGAAGCACTATTCATCTATTTGGCAATCACCGAGCATGCAATCAGCGTTGCTTTGGTAAAAGAAGAGAACATGGTACAACAACTTGTGTACTATATCAGTAAAAGGCTAGTAGGTGTGGAGTCTAGGTATCCCCCTCTTCAAAAGCTAGCCTATTGTTTAGTAATTGCCTCTCAAAAGCTGCATCCATATTTCCAAGCTCACTCGATCTAAGTCCTGACCGATCAACCGTTGAGACAAGTTTTTCAAAAACCAGAGGCCTTGGGATGATTACTTAAGTGGGTAGTGGAACTAGGACAGTTTAATATCACTTATCATTCGAGGACGGCGATAAAAGGAAAAGCACTGGTAGACTTCATAGTCGAAGGCACCAACCTTGAAGACCTTCCTACCAAGCGGAGAATGGAGATACCGAGAAGGAAGAAGATACTTGTAACGCCTTGGTTACCCGAGAACAGTTACGGCGATCGGTGAACCAGAAATTTGACCCGCTACCCGAGTACTTTGGTTAAAAACGTGTTCTAAGTGTTATTAACAGGTCAAGGTGAAAAACAATAAAAAGGAAAGGATATGTTTTATTAAGTGTATAAACTGCTCATGAGTTATTCAAAACATTTACAAGTTATTTACAACTCAAAATGGCCACTATTGTTTCAAAATATACAACCCCGCCGGCCTAAGCGGCAAAAATAGGGTAAACCCCCTAGTCCCTTGAGAACTCCTTGGCCGTGGTGGTCAAGCGGCCGCATATGTACACATCACCACCTAAACTCTCCACTCAAGGCTGGGTGAGCTTTTCTTTCCCTTTACCTGCACCACATAGCACCCATGAGCCAAGGCTCTGCAAGAATACACAATATAGCATGATATAATATCAACAATGATCATAATAATCATTTAGGACTATCAGTCCAAAACAGATAGGTGACAGTCGCAAAAGTCACTAAATAGGGAATAGCTCCCTTCAGCCTTGTGACGATAAGGTCACCGGGGCTTAACAGGTAAGTGAACCTTTCATTATCTTAACCAGGATAGGTGCATGGTGACTGGTCACCAACATAACCTTCCTCATGACCATAGAGTCATAACCCTGGAACATCGTTCCCTAGCCATGTGACAAGCAGTCACCTGGGCCTTATGCCCTGGCTCTCAGTAACTAGTCTTAGACTAGCCAAGCGCTTATAAGTTCATTGACCTTAGGGTCGATCCAGTGTTAATGCCTTAAAGCCATTCAACACTGACATCGATTAGATCTAATCTTCATTAGGCCCTGCGTTCAGGACGCTTATGCCGTTTCTGACACTTAGGTCAGTGTCCCTGACTAGTCAGTGCCATATACAAGTAATCAACATTCACTAGCATTTAATATGCAATCCATGTCCACATTCATCAACCAACATGCCTCAATAATAATCACGCATGTCATATATACACAGGGTGCAGTTTTCTAACCTCAGGTTCGAGCGAGAGATATTATAAGAACGACTCCTGAGGACGATCGATCTTTTGGTTCCTTAGCGGTTACCTAATCACAACCAATTATAACCTCCATTAATGAGAATCAACATGGATAAGGTCTTAACCTAAGCACCACTCTTGGGACCCCGAAACATGCCCACACGGTGAGTAGATTCGATCCCAGGCCTTAAAGATTGAAACCCCAAGTCAAAAACCCTTAAAAACACTCAAAACGAGACTTTGAAGGAATAGGGTAGCGCTACAGCGCTGACCCCCTAGCGCCCCAGCGCTATAATCAGAACCTCCAACACGCCCAAATGCCCTCTGAGTAGCGTTGTAGCGCCCTAGGGTGGGCGCTATAGCGCTACCTCCAGACCAGGAACCCCCTGAAACGACCTTCTTCATCTCCTTCGATTCCAACCTGATTCCAAAGCTTCCAAAACATATTTTTGATGCCAAATGAACCCAAAATCCATCTCAACATACCACAAGCATCCCAACCATAGGAACCCTAGCCAAAACTCCCAACAAAACCAAGACCTCACCCTAGAAATCTCAACTGCAAAACAGAACCAAAACAGGGTAAACCAAAGAATTCTATGGTTAGAAACTTACCCAAAGTTCAGCTTATGATGCTCTTCAAGGGTGGAACACTCTCCCAAGGCTTGCTTCCCAAGCTTGAATCCTCAAGAATGATTCAAAAATCTAAAAGAAAGATGAAGAAAAGAAGGTACGGGAGAAGCTTAGAAACTTGCTCTGTTTTCTACCTCTTTCTCAGCCAACAATGGTTATATCTATCCTAGGGGTGAAATGACCATAATACCCCTAGGTCAATTTAAGGTTTCTAAAGGTTCCCAAGGGAAAAATTGGTATTTTCCTCCTATCTCGTTAATCATAATTAACGCTCTCCAATTCCTGCTATTCTCGATAATCTCAAACACCAATAATTCATATCCTGTTACCCATTAATTCCTGGTAATGCTCTAATCATTAAAATCACCCCGAGACTCAACCCGAGCCCCGCACTTAAACCTGTTGTGACTAGACCGCTAATCAATATTCCAAGATCGTCTCATGCCGAATAGTTTGAACAAACCCACATTATAATGTGGTCTCAACATATCACCGACATGCATACAAATATACAATTATACCCTCAACGGGCCAAATTACCATCACACCCCTGTAATTAAAATGTGGACTCACATGCATGCATTTAACATCATATTATAATATAATTCACATATACATGCATAATATAATTTAATGGCATAATTAAGCAAGTATGGCCCTCCCGGCTTACTAATCCCGCCATTAAACCACACCGGAGAATTCGAGGCATTACAATACTCTTGTATGGAAGCTATATGTTGATGGAGCATCCAATGAACACAACTCAGGCGCAGGAATCATACTGATCACTCCAGAGAATCACCGAATCCATTGTGCTCTCAGATTTGGATTCAACGCTTCAAACAACGAGGCTGAGTATGAGTCATTATTACCAGGATTACGCTTGTCTCGGGATGTGCATGCACAGTCCCTGGAGATATTCAGCGATTCCCAGCTAGTGGTGTACCAGGTACTAGGGGAGTATCAAGCCAAGGGACTTAGGATGGTGTAGTACCTAAACAAGGTGAAGGACTTGTTGACACAATTCAAGAGATACTCGATTACACAAGTCCCGATGGGGAGGAATGCCAATGCTGATGCCTTAGCCAAGCTTGTCAATGCCAGAGATGCGGACACCCTGAATGTCGTTCCCATCGAATCCTTGGCAGAAAGAAACATAGCTGAGCAGGAGGAAAATGTATTATTTTTTAATTATCTATGTAACATCTGTTGTGCTTCAATGAATGAATGAATTTAATTTCTTAAGTTTCACTTAATTCTTTAAATTTCATTCAACGAGGGACTTTTCACTTTAGACCTGTCAACCCCATCGGATCATGTTCGATTATGGTCCTTGAGGGACCTATCGACCCATACGATCCAAAAGAGAGACAGGTCCTACGACCTCATCGCCAAATTAATGGATCATGTTCGATCTTGGTTCTTGAGGAGCCTATCAACCCATACGATCCAAAAGAGAGACAGGTCCTAGGACCTCATCGCCAAATTAATGGATCATGTTTGATCTTGGCTCTTAAGGAACCTATCGACCCATACGATCCAAAAGAGAGACAGGTCCTAGGACCTCATCGCCAAATTAATGGATCATGTTCAATTTTGGTTCTTGAGGAGCCTATCGACCCATACGATTCGAAAGAGAGACAGGTCCTAGGACCTTGTCACCAATTTAATGGATCATGTTTGATCTTGGTTCTTGAAGAGCCTATCGACCCATAGAATCCAAAAGAGAGACAGGTCCTAGGACCTTGTTGTAACGCCCTGGTTACCCCAGAATAGTTACGGTGAACCAGAAATTTGACCCGCTACCCGAGTCCTTTGGTTAAAAACGTGTATCTAAGTGTTATTAACAGGTTACAGTGGAAAATCAATAAAAAGGAAAGGATATATTTTATTGAATACATAAAATTGTTCATGGGCACATAAAAACATTTACAAGTTATTTATAACTCAAAGAGGTCATTACTGTTTCAAAAGTACAAACCCACCGACCTAAGCAGCAAAAATAGGGTAAACCCCCTAGTTCCTCTGAGAACTCCTTGGTCGTGGTGGTCAAGCGGATGCATATGTATACATCACCACCTAAGCTCTCCACTCAAGGTTGGGTGAGCTTTTCTTTCCCTTTACCTACACCACATAGCACCCATGAGCCAAGGCCCAGCAAAAAAACACAATAAAGCATGATATAATATCAACAATGATCATAATAATCATTTAGGACTATCAATCCAAACAAATAGGTGACAGTCGCAAAAGTCACTAAGTTGGGTCTAGCTCCCTTTAGCCTTGTGATGATAGGGTCACCGGGGCTTAATAGATAGGTGAACCTTCTATTAGTTCAAACAGGATAGATGCATGGTGCCTAGTCACCAACATAACCTTCCTCATGACCATAGAGTCATAACCTTGGAACATCATTCCCTAGCCATGTGACAAACGGTCACCTGGGCCTTAGGCCCTGGCTCTAGTAACTAGTCTTAGACTAGCCAAGCGCTTATAAGTTCATCGACCTTAGGGTCGGTCCAACATTAATTCCTTAGAGCCATTCAACGCTGATATCGATTAAATCTAATTTTCATTTGGCCCTGCGTTCATGACGCTATGCCATTTCTGACTCTTAGGTCAGTGTCCCTGACTAGTCAGTACATATACAAGTAAACAACATTCGCTAGCATTTAATAGGCAATCCATGTCCACATTTATCAATCAACATGCCTCAATAACAATCCTGCATGTCATATATACACAAGGTGCAGTTTTCTTACCTCAGCTTCGAGCGAGAATAAATATAAGAACGACTCCTGAGAACGATCAACCTTTTGGTTCCTTAGCAATTACCTGGTCATAACCAATTATGGGATTCCATCATTAAAATGAATAACAAAGGGTTCCCAAACCAAAACCTAGCCTCCGAGACATCGAATACTACTAAACCGAGTAGTAGGATCGATCCCGAGGCCTAAGGCTAGAATCCCCAAGCCAAAAACCCATTTCTGGCCAAAATGCCACTAAGGCCCACGACCCGCCCCTCAAACAGAGGCGGCCTCCTTCAGCACCCCTCAAGAGTCGCGGCCCTCCTTGGCCATGCCGCGGCCCAACCTTCAGTTCAGCCTATTCTCTAGTTTTTCCTCCCTTGCGATTTTCCTTGCAACCAACCTTTCAAACCAAGCTCAAACACCACTCAAACATCCAATACAACCCCTAAACTTTATCTATAACTCTCCCTCATCAAAACCCAAGTTAAACACCAACCAAAAGTTCCATTAACTCCAACTATCCACAACAACATCACAAGGTGAAACTAAACACCAAAATAGAGCATACCAGAAAACTAGTGGCTAGAAACTTACCTCAAACTCAGGTTGTGATGCTCTTCAATGGTAGAACACTCTCCCAAACTCCCAAGGTCTACTTCCCAAGCTTGAATCCCCAACAAGGGCTCAAAAATCACAAAGAAGATGAAGGAGAAGGAAGGTACGGGTATGCTCAAGAACTTGCTCTGTTTTCCCTCTGTTTCACAGCCAAAGGTAGTTTATATCTATCCTAGGGGTAAAAAGACCATTATACTCCTAGGTCAATCAAGGGTTTCCAAAGGCTCCTAAGGGAAAATTTGTCCTTTCCAACCTATCTCGTTAATCATAATTAACGCTCTCCAATTCCCGCTATTCTCGATAATCCCAAACACCAATAATTCATATCACGTTACCCTTTAATTCCTGATAACGCTCTAATCATTAAAATCACCCTGAGACTCATCCCGAGCCCCGAACTTAAACCTGTTATGACTAGACCGCTAACTAATAATCCAAGATCGTCTCATGCCGAATAGCTCAAACAAACCCACATTATAATGTGGTCTCAACAACATATCACCGACATGCATACAAATATACAATTATGCCCTCAACGGGCCAAATTATCATCACACCCCTGTAATTAAAAATGTGGACCCACATGCATACATTTAACATCATATTATAATATAGTTCACATATACATGCATATATTTATTTAATGGCATAATTAAAAAAGTATGGCCCTCCCGGCCTACTATTCCTGCCATTAAAACACATTGGAGAATTTGGGGTATTACTACTATCCCATCCTTACAGAAATTTCGTCCTCGAAATTTACCTGAACAGCTCAGGATACTGATTCTGCATATCTGACTCCAGCTCCCAGGTCGCTTCCTCGACCTTATTGTTCCTCCACAATACCTTAACCAAAGGTATCGTCTTATTCCTGAGGACCTTATCCTTTCTGTCAAGTATCTGAACTGGCTTCTCCTCAAAGGAGAGATCTGGTTCAAGCTCCAGATCTTCATAGCTCAAAATATTGCTCACATCAGATACATACCTCCGAAGAGCTGAAACATGAAATGCATTATGCACGACTGACAACACCGGAGGCAAAGCCAATCTGTAAGCCACCTGACCAACCCTCTCCAGGATCTCAAATGGGCGTACAAATCTAGGACTCAGCTTGCCTATCTTCCCAAACCTTCTCACCCATTTCCATGGCGACACTCTAAGGAGAACATAGTCTCCCACTTGGAACTCCACGTTCCTGCACTTAGGATCTGCATAGCTCTTCTGTCTACTCTGAGAAGTAAGCATCCGAGCTCTAATCTTTTCAATGGCCTCACTGGTCCTCTGAACTGCCTCAAGACCTAAGTATCTCCTTTCACCTGTCTCATCCCAATGAATGGGAGATCTGCACTTCCTACCATACAGCATCTCATAAGGTGCAACTCCAATGGTAGACTGATAACTGTTATTGTAGGAGAACTCTATCAAAGGCAGATACTTACTCCAAGATCCACCAAAGTCCAGCACACATGCTCTCAGCATGTCCTCCAAAATCTGGATCGTCCTCTCATATTGCCCATCTATCTGAGGATGATAAGCAGTACTGAACTTCAGCTGTGTCCCCATGGCCTTCTGCAAACTCCCCCAAAACTTGGAAGTAAAAGTAGGGTCCCGATCTGACACGATCGACCTAGGTGCTCCATGGAGACACACAATCTCTCTCACATAGAGATCTGCATACTGGTCAACTGTATAAGTAGTCCTCACTGGCAAGAAGTGAGCTGACTTGGTGTAGCGATCCACTATCACCCAAATAGAATCATGATGACCAACAATCCTGGGTAAGCCCACCACAAAATCCATTGTGATGTCTTCCCATTCCCACTCTGGGATATCCAGAGGCTGCAATAACCCTACTGGCCTTTGATGCTCAGCCTTGACCTGTTGACAAGTCAAGCCCTTAGCCACATCTTCCACTACATCTCTCTTCATCCTTGGCCACCAATACAGTGATCTCACATCCTGATACATCTTCGTGGTGCCTGGATGCAAAGAGTAAGGTGTAGTATGAGATTCATCAAGAATCTCTCGCCTCAAAGAAGTGTCTAGCGGAACACATATCCGCCCCTTGTATCTCAGCAAGCCTATCTCAGCCATTGTATAATCTCTGGATGCTCCAGCCAGAACATTCTCTCTGATCTTGATCAGCTATGGATCACTCAGTTGACCTTCCTTGATTCTCTCCAACAGCGTAGACTGTAGCGTAATGTTAGCCAACTGGCCCACCAGCAACTCTATACCATCTCTAGTCATATCATCTGCTAACTCTCTGGCTATCAGCCTCATACCATGAATTTGTCCCAGACCCTTCCGGCTTAAAGCATCAGCTACCATGTTGGCTTTTCCTGGATGATACAGAATCTCACAATCATAATCTATTACTAACTCCAGCCAATGCATTTGCCTCATATTAAGATCTTTCTGGGTGAAGAAGTATTTCAGGCTCTTGTGGTCTGTATAGATCTCGCACTTCTCTCCATAGAGATAATGCCTCCATATCTTTAAAGCAAAAACCACAGCCGCCAACTCTAAATCATGAGTAGGATATCTCTTTTCATACTCCTTCAATTGAGGAGAAGCATAGGCAATTACCTTCTCTGACTGCATCAGACACACCCCAAACCCTGATGAGAAGCATCACAGTAAATCACAAACTTCTCCTGATCTGTCAGAAGACTCAGAATCGGAGCTGAAATCAACCCCTGCTTCAGTTCCTGGAAGCTGTTCTCACACTTATCTGACCATACAAATTTCTGGCTCTTGTGTGTCAGCTTAGTCAAAGCACTAGCAATCTTTGAGAACCCTTCCAAGAAATGCCTATAATAACCTGCCAATTCAAGGAAACTTCTAACCTCAGAAGCATTCTTTGGCCTCTGCCAATCTCTGACCGCTTCAATCTTTGCTGGATCTACCTTAATCCCCTCCTTACTGACAATATGCCCAAGAAAGGATACCTGAGACAACCAGAACTCACACTTCTTGAATTTTGCAAACAATATGTGTTCCCTCAGTCTCTGCAGAACCAACCTCAGATGCTGCTCATGCTCTAACTCAGTCTAAGAATATACCAGAATATCATCGATGAAGACGATCACAAACTGATCTAGATAATCCTTGAATACTCGGTTCATCAGATCCATAAAAGCAGCAGGGGCATTAGTCAATCTAAATGACATGACTAAAAACTCAAAATGCCCATACCTAGTACGAAAAGTATTCTTTGGTATATCTCCCTCCTTGACCCTCAACTGATGATAACCAGAACGAAGGTCGATCTTAGAGAATACCTTCTTACCTTGCAACTAATCAAACAGATCATCTATCCTTGGCAAAGGATACTTGTTCTTAATTGTCAGCTTATTCAGTTCTCTGTAATCAATACACATTCTCAGAGAACCATCATTCTTCTTCACAAACAGAACTGGCGCACCCCAAGGTGAGAAACTAGGTCTGATAAAACCTAAATCTAATAGTTCTTGCAACTGTACTTTTAATTCTTTTAACTCAGCTGGGGCCATTCTGTAAGGCACTCTAGACACTGGCTCCGTCCCTGGTGCCAGTTCTAGCACGAACTCAATTTCTCTGTGTGGTGGCAACCCTGGCAAATCTTCTGGAAACACATCCAGGAACTCACATACAAGTTTAGTATCCTCTGGTCTCACTGGCATGACCTGAGTGGTATCAACCACACTGGCTAAGAACCCAATGCAACCTCTTTGCAATAAATGCCTAGCCCTCAATACAGAAATCATAGGAATACGAGGTCCATGCACAACACCAACAAACACAAAAGGATCCTCACCTTCAGGCTCAAAGGTGACCATCTTCCTTCTGCAATCAATGGTTTCCCCATACTTTGCCAACCAATCCATACCCAATATCATATCGAAGTCAGTCATAACCAACTATATCAAATCCACTGACAATTCCCTACCCTCCACTGTCACTGGCAAAGATCTGACCCATCTCCTGGATACCACTAACTCTTCAGTGGGTAACAGAGTACCAAACCCCACAGCATAAAAATCACAGGGTCTACACAGTCTATTAATAACACTACTAGCAACAAAAGAATGTGTAGCACCAGAATCAATCAATACATTATAAGGGGTTCCAGCACTAAGAAGCTGACCTGTAACAACTAAGAGAGAAGCCTCAGCTTTTGCTTGTGTCAATGCGAACACTCGAGCTGGGGCCGAGCTGTCCGCCTTTCTGGGTTCTTCTTTTCTTGCCTTAGGGAAATCCATTTTAAGATGACTCACTGCTCCACATGAGAAGCAGGCCTTTGCCCTACACTCTCCCAAGTGATGCCTCTTGCATCTTGGGCACTCAGGATAAGACTTCCAGGCTTCACTACCACCTGGACGACCCATAGAAATACCACGGAGCCGCCTATCAGGACCTGGAACTGGGAAGGTGTCAGGAACCTTCCTCTTCTGATCACTGGGGCCAACACCCCTACCTGAACCCACAAATGGAAGACATGTCCTCCTAAAATCCTTTCTGGCTGCACTGTCATGCCAGATCCTGTTCTATGCACTCTCATCTGTGAGTGCCTTCTCAACCACCTGTGCATAGGTAGTAACCCCAGCCACAGTGGTGATACGTACATCATAGGCTAACCTTGGCTGTAGCCGTTGCAAGAATCTCTCTCTCCTAGTCCCATCAGTGGGCACCAACTCCATGGAAAACTTTGCCAAACAATCAAACTTTAAGGCATACTCAGTGACTGATAAATTCCCCTGAAGTAGCCTAATGAACTCCTCAGCTTTAGCTGCCCTGATAGCATCATTATAATATTTCTCATTAAACAGAGTTTGAAACTCTTCCCAACTCACGGCATTAACATTCTTGGTCTGGGTAATCACTTCCCACCAAATCTGGGCATCCTCCCAAAACATATAGGTGGCACAGGCCACCCTCTCATTACCAGATACCCTCATGAAATCAAGGATAATGGTAATCATACTCATCCATTATTCAGCCTTGGCAAGATCTGCACTGCCCTCAAAAACTGGAGGTTGCTGCTTCCTGAACCTTTCATAGAGAGGTTCCCATTTATTTCCAACCTCAAGCAGCTGCCGAGCTGCTGGCACCGACACAGGAGGTGCCTCTGATACACTGTCCATTGCAGGCGCTTGCTGCTGTTTCAAGAGACGAAGCTCTTCTCCCTGTCTTAATATTGTAGCCTGCAGATCACTCATTATCTGCTCCCATGTACAGGAACTGGCTGTGGAATCTAAGACTGGTCATTTTTCTGACCCTAACTGTTATTATTATTCTGGCCCTGATCACTCTGGCCAGCTGAAGTATCTGTCTGCCCTGGATTCATTCTTATCTGACACCTTGCTGAAATAATGATCAATATGGCCAGTCAGGTAGTAATAACTAAACCTCTTGCCGCCTTACGGTCCAAGAACAAGCAGACAATTACCATATTCCATAGTCATTCAATTACACAAGCAGATACATGTTTATAGCATTTAACACTTAGCATGTATCGCATAATAGTTCACAACCAATCATATTTATAAGTATGTTCCAGCAATCTCAGTACTAATTAGCACACCTTTGCGGAGGATATAATATTTCAGGGCACAGGTAAAGCATATATACTATATTTAAGCAGTTATACATATAACTACATAAATAGTTACCAAACCATGAGTCGAGCTTGACTCCAGTGATGTGTGTACATACCTAGCCAATCTGCAGGAACCCTAACCTTGGCATGCTCTAATACCAAGTTGTAACGCCCTAGTTACCCCAGAACAGTTACGGTGAATCGGAAATTTGACCCGCTACCCGAGTCCTTTGGTTAAAAACGTGTATCTAAAAGTTATTAACAAGTTAAGGTGGAAAATCAATAAAAAGGAAAGGATATATTTTATTGAATACATAAAATTGTTCATGGGCCCATAAAAACATTTACAAGTTATTTACAACTCAAAGAGGTTATTACTGTTTCAAAAGTACAAACCCACCGACCTAAGCAACAAAAATAGGGTAAACCCCCTAGTTCCTCTGAGAACTCCTTGGTCGTGGTGGTCAAGCGGATGCATATGTATACATCACCACCTAAGCTCTCCACTCAAGGTTGGGTGAGCTTTTCTTTCCCTTTACCTACACCACATAGCACCCATGAGCCAAGGCCCAGCAAGAAAACACAATAAAGCATGATATAATATCAACAATGATCATAATAATCATTTAGGACTATCAATCCAAACAAATAGGTGACAGTCGCAAAAGTCACTAAGTTGGGTCTAGCTCCCTTTAGCCTTGTGATGATAGGGTCACCGGGGCTTAATAGATAGGTGAACCTTCTATTAGTTCAAACAGGATAGATGCATGGTGCCTAGTCACCAACATAACCTTCCTCATGACCATAGAGTCATAACCTTGGAACATCATTCCCTAGCCATGTGACAAACGGTCACCTGGGCCTTAGGCCCTGGCTCTAGTAACTAGTCTTAGACTAGCCAAGCGCTTATAAGTTCATCGACCTTAGGGTCGGTCCAACATTAATTCCTTAGAGCCATTCAACGCTGATATCGATTAAATCTAATTTTCATTTGGCCCTGCGTTCATGACGCTATGCCATTTCTGACTCTTAGGTCAGTGTCCCTGACTAGTCAGTACATATACAAGTAAACAACATTCGCTAGCATTTAATAGGCAATCCATGTCCACATTTATCAATCAACATGCCTCAATAACAATCCTGCATGTCATATATACACAAGGTGCAGTTTTCTTACCTCAGCTTCGAGCGAGAATAAATATAAGAACGACTCCTGAGAACGATCAACCTTTTGGTTCCTTAGCAATTACCTGGTCATAACCAATTATGGGATTCCATCATTAAAATGAATAAAAAAGGGTTCCCAAACCAAAACCTAGCCTTCGAGACATCGAATACTACCAAACCGAGTAGTAGGATCGATCCCGAGGCCTAAGGCTAGAATCCCCAACCCAAAAACCCATTTCTGGCCAAAATGCCACTAAGGGCCGCGGCCCTCCTTGGCCATGCCGCGGCCCACCCCTCAAACAGAGGCGGCCTCCTTCAGCACCCCTCAAGAGCCGCGGCTCTCCTTGGCCATGCCGCGGCCCAACCTTCAGTTCAACCTATTCTTTAGTTTTTCCTCCCTTGCGATTTTCCTTGCAACCAACCTTTCAAACCAAGCTCAAACACCACTCAAACATCCAATACAACCCCTAAACTTGATCTATAACACTCCCTCATCAAAACCCAAGTTAAACACCAACCAAAACTTCCATTAACTCCAACTATCCACAATAAAATCACAAGTTGAAACTAAACACCAAAACAGAGCATACCATAAAACTAATGGCTAGAAACTTACCTCAAACTAAGGTTGTGATGCTCTTCAATGGTAGAACACTCTCCCAAACTCCCAAGGTCTACTTCCCAAGCTTGAATCCCCAACAAGGGCTCAAAAATCACAAAGAAGATGAAGGAGAAGGAAGGTACGGGTATGCTCAAGAACTTGCTCTGTTTTCCCTCTGTTTCACAGCCAAAGGTATTTTATATCTATCCTAGGGGTAAAAAGACCATTATACCCCTAGGTCAATTAAGGGCTTCCATAGGCTCCCAAGGGCAAATTTGTCCTTTCCAACCTATCTCGTTAATCATAATTAACGCTCTCCAATTCCCTCTATTCTCGATAATCCCAAACACCAATAATTCATATCCTGTTACCCTTTAATTCCCGATAACGCTCTAATCATTAAAATCACCCCGAGACTCATCCCGAGCCCCGAACTTAAACATGTTATGACTAGACCGCTAACTAATAATCCAAGATCGTCTCATGCCGAATAGCTCGAACAAACCCACATTATAATGTGGTCTCAACAACATATCACCGACATGCATACAAATATACAATTATGCCCTCAACGGGCCAAATTAGCATCACACCCCTGTAATTAAAAATGTGGACCCACATGCATGCATTTAACATCATATTATAATATAATTCACATATACATGCATATATTCATTTAATGGCATAATTAAACAAGTATGGCCCTCCCGGCCTATTATTCCCGCCATTAAAACACATCGGAGAATTTGGCGCATTACACTTGTCGTCAAATTAATGGATCATGTTCAATCTTGGTTCTTGAGGAGCCTATCGACCTATACGATCCAAAAGAGAGACATGTCCTAGGACCTCGTCGCCAAATTAATGGATCATGTTGACTCTTGGTTCTTGAGGAACCTATCGACCCATACGATCCAAAAGAGAGACATGTCCTAAGACCTCATTGCCAAATTAATGGATCATGTTCGATCTTGGTTCTTGAGGAGCCTATCAACCCATACGATCCAAAAGAGAGACAGGTCCTAGGACCTTGTCACCAATTTAATGGATCATGTTTGATCTTGGTTCTTGAGGAGCCTATCGACCCATACAATCCAAAAGAAAGACAGGTCCTAGGACCTTGTTGCCAAATAAATGGATCATGTTCGATCTTGGTTCTTGAGGAGCCTATCGACCCATACAATCCAAAAGAGAGACAGGTCCTAGGACCTCGACGCCAAATTAATTGATCATGTTCGATCTTGGTTCTTGAGGAACCTATCGACCCATACGATCCAAAAGAGAGACATGTCCTAGGACCTCGTTGCCAAATTAATGGATCATGTTAGATCTTGGTTCTTGAGGAGCCTATCGACCGATACGATCCAAAAGAGAGACATGTCCTAGGACCTCATCGCCAAAATAATGGATCATGTTCGATCTTGGTTCTTGAGGAACCTATCGACCCATACGATCCAAAAGAGAGACATGTACTAGGACCTCATTGCCAAATTATTGGATCATGTTCGATCTTTGTTCTTGAGGAGCCTATCGACCCATACGATCGAAAAGAAAGACAGGTCCTAGGATCTTGTCGCCAATTTAATATATCATGTTTGATCTTGGTTCTTGAGGAGTTTATCAACCCACATGATCCAAAAGAGAGACAGGTCCTAGGACCTTGTCGCCAAATTAATGGATCATGTTCGATCTTGGTTCTTGAGGAGCCTATCAACCCACATGATCCAAAAGAGAGACAGGTCCTAAGACCCCATCACCAAATTAATGGATCATGTTCGATCTTGGTTCTTGAGGAACCTATCAACCTATACGATCCAAAAGAGAGACATGTCCTAGGACCTCGTTGCCAAATTAATGGATCATGTTAGATCTTGGTTCTTGAGGAGCCTATCGACCCATATGATCCAAAAGAGAGACAGGTCCTAGGAACTTGTCGCCAATTTAATGGATCATGTTCAATCTTGGTTCTTGAGGAGCCTATCGACCCATACGATCCAAAAGAGAGACAGGTCCTAGGACCTCGTCGCCAAATTAATGGATCATGTTCAATCTTGGTTCTTGAGGAGCCTATCGACCCATAAGATCACAATAAGAGACTGGTATGAGGACCTTGTTGCCAAACTATTTGATCATGTTCGATCTTGGTTCTTGAGGAGCCTATCGACCCATACGATCAACAAGAGAGACAGGTCCTAGGACCTTGTCAACAAATCGTGGATCATGTTCGATATTGGTAATTGAGGAGCCTATCGACCCATAAGATCCAAATAAGAGTCTGGTCTGAGGAACCTATCGACCCACACGATCAACAAAAGAGACAAGTCCTAGGACCTTGTTGTCAAATTATGGACCATGTTCAGTATTGGTTCTTGAGGAGCCTATTGACCCATAAGATCCAAAGAAGAGAGTGGTCTGAGGACCTTGTCGCCAATTCATTTGATCATGTTTGATCTTGGTTCTTGAGGAATCTATCGACCTATACGATCAACAAAAGAGACTGGTCCAAGGAACAGTTGCCATCATCGGATCATAATCGAGTCTGGTCCTTGAGGGACCGATCGATAATTTGATCTAAGACTCGTTACAGGCTCGATTAGCCCATCTAGACCCGGTTGGTCCAACTTAGACACTTCTGTCTACCATCATTATAACAAGTACACAAGAGATTACGTAGATCGTGATCGACACTTGCTACACAATCTGCATCTGTGTATAGGTATCATTACTACTGAGTATGAAACCATCACCCGACTACCAATGAGGGACAAGCATTTGTTGCTTGCATCATTGGGTGAAAAGGATAGTACTATGTGTCTGAACTCTTGAAGCAAGGCATGGTCAAGTAGCAAGTGACCAAGGCTTTTAAACCCATGATCACTTGGGGGCATATAATACATATCAATCGGGTATACACAAGCAATGAGGGCATGACCTTAAGTACTAAGCAAGCTCAAGTTTCTATAAGACATTTGTTCAACATATGTTCCGAAAGTGCAAAAAACAAAAACAAAAAAAGGCATGGGCGGTCGGCCTATCACCCACGGGGTGTTCGACCTAACTTGTTTTGTTCATGGTACTTGGTGAAGTATCATACTACTCACATTACCATGGTTGTTAAGAGTAAGGTTAGTATGGCACATAAAATACATGTGTTCAGAGTATACCGATACCTGAACCAATGAGGGTTGTGAGTTAATATACTTAGTAAGCATTGGAAATTAAAAAAAAATATCATTCAATACACTCAGTACTCATAACAAAAAATTATAAAGGCATATAATGTCATATGTAAAACTGTCAAGTACATGGTTCCCTACCAATGTCATGAAAGGAAAGACGGGGTAAAAGACCAAAAGAAGACTAACTAGGGCGAGGATTATCATCTAAAAGACCACCCAGATCCTCGGCAGCCTCACGAGCCAGACATTTCCTAAGATCCTTCGCTCGTGTCTTCTCGGGAAGGAAATCCAAGTTCAGATCTTTGTTGGACTTCCAGATCAAGTGAAGGCAAGATAAAGTTGTCTCTGAATAATCCTCTCGAGCCTTGTCCCGGACAGCCTTGACCTCTTGCTCCTTCTCGATAAGAGCATCCTTCCGCAAAGGGTCCATGTTAGCAATCAGCTTCTCTTTCTCAGCTTCAGACTATTGGAGCGGATCGGCAAGTTTCCCCTCCCTCTGGGTTATCCTGAGAGTCAACTTGGTCACTTCCTACTGTTTGAGCTCCACGGTACTGCGGAGAGTGTTGATCTCTTCATCTTTCAAAGCAATGTCTGCATCCCTAGAGCCAAGAATTCGCCTAAGGTCCAGCACCTCATGGGGGATAGCTTCAAGCTCAAAATGAAAGTTGGACCAAAATAATCTGCCACGCTCCGGAAGTATGGCCGAAGAGGAAGTAGGGCACCAGACTTGATGGCAGAGTGTTTCCTCTAGAACCATTGAATAGAATGCTCCTAAGGATGAGTATTCTGGCGATGAGAGCCCTCGGTATGTTCTTTCTAAGAAGAAGAGTGATGGGGAACCCGACTGGTATCCTGATGCCAAGGGCATTGCAAGGAGTCTCGCTGACTGGGCAGACTCCGCTGAGAAGAATGACTTCACTTGGATGTGCCCTGAGAGCCATGGGAAGTACTATGCTGAGAAAAGATCCGAGAAGAGTCAGTAGAAGAGCCTTGGGTGATGTGTCGGGCAATAAGAGGATTATCTTCAGAAGCTTGCCGAGATGTCTGTTTTACTCTCACCATTGAGCTACACCTTTCCAAGAACGCCTGTGGAGTACGCTCGCTTACATATTTATCTGATTAAGAGGAGTTGGACATCTGCAACGAAGGAAAAATAAAGAGTAAAGTTAGTACATCGACATAACGAAGCTCCCTACCATTGACCAGATAGGCCAGTAGTTGGGGGCATGTCTATTTCTAAGGAGCAAAAATAAAGAAATCAGGGGAAAAATTCTATATAGGGGGTCGGCCCAGTAAGACTAAGCTCAGGCCGACCACCATAGGCCTCCCCTATATTTGGAAAAATTGATCGGAGTCTTAAAGGGGGGTTCGTCCTAATGGACCTATGCCTAGGCCGACCACCCTGAGTCCCTAAGATTACAGAACATAAAAGTAGGGGCATAGGTGGTCGTCCTACTACCTTAAGCCAACCACCCCATGGATGAAAACCTTAGAAAAATGCCAGAAGACTAAAGTTCAAGTCTCCAATAAATTGTATAGTACAAGGAAGACCCCAAAGAGATTAGTAAGAGAAGAGAAAAAAAATTTAAGGTCCCAGGTGGTCGGCTTATGCTTGGGCCGACCACCCTGGATCCCTGGATGTCGCCCAAAGGTGTGGTGGTCGGCCCATGAGGGAATGGACATCCCTGGAAATCTCCTATGCTAGGGTTTGGAATCCTAGAAATCGCCAAGCTAATGAATCTCAAAGAGGTGGTCGGCCTAGGATTTTACATCCCTGGAAATTGCCTATCCTAGGGTTTCACAAACCTGAAATCGCACGTGCTAGGGTTTGTAACCCTGGAAATCGCCCAGGCTAAGAAAATTCTAGGGAAATTGTAGACTTGATTCAAACAAGTCAATTATTTTTTATCAAAATAAAAAAAAAAAAACAAGATTCAGATAGATTCCTCAAAGATTCATAAGTATTTCTTCTAAATCTAAGCACATTTAAATTAAATGATGTAAGGACTAGGAGAAAGTACTTACCCAAATAAAGATCCGAGTTTGATGAAGAATTGGAGAAATCAGGCTGGGAGACTCCTATGGGTGAGGCACACAAAGCAAGGAAGTGAGAAGTGAGACCTACTTATAGACTGTCAAGCTAACCATATATGTTTAGGAATTCAAATTTCCTTGAAAAATATCTAGTATGGTTAAAATTTCAAATTTCTTGAAAAATATTTTGTATTTTTAGGAATTAATACCCTTGGAAAATATATTATATTTTTAGGACGTCGAAACTCCTTGAAAAATATATTATATTTTAGGACTTCAAATTTCCTTGAAAAATATACTAGATTTTTAGAAAATTAATTTTCCTTGAAAAATCTAGTTATTTTTAGGAATTACCAATTATCCTTGAAAATTTTATGCTGAGCATATTATCGATAGTTGATAAAAGTACTATGTAATGTCCCGAGGGACTTTGCTAATAAAGTACTGCTACGATATGTTTCTCGGACCAAGATCAAGTTTACCGTAATTTTGAACACATGGGGGGCAAATGTTATCCCTAAAAAATCAAGGGATGACGTGGCGAATGAGAATACGGCATGTGGCATCACAATTCAGGGAAAAAAAATGAAGTATTGAAAAAAGACCGATGAGCAAAAAAGATAGGTACATGACCTATAGGGAAGTCGATCAAGCCTAAACCCCCTAGAGGTGGTCGGCCTAGCCCTAGCCCCTAGGGATGGTCGACCTGACCCCAACCCCTAGGGGTGGTCGGCCCACCTTATCCTCCATAGGGTGGTCGGCCTACACTCCCAAAAACGGGTAAAACTCACGATCGTTCAGACTGAGATCAACAGGTCTAGCTCCTAGAAGATCAACTGGCCTAGCACCCAGAAGATCACAGGCCTAGCACCCAGAGGACCAACGGGCCGGGCCTAGCACCCAAGCTCTAAAGGGTCGTCGAGCCTAGCACCTAAGTCTCATAGACCAATCTAGACTTAGCATTTTCCTAGAGGTTTCAATCGTGCATTGTCTACCACGATCCAGAGAAACAACAAGAAAACCCACGATCTCAAAATCATGGAGTGGTGGATGCGTATCTCCACTACCTAATAATCGTGTAGCAAACCACAATCATGTAACTACTAATCATGTAACAGCCCCTGGGTACTATAAATAAAGGACCCAGGGCTTCATTGAGGTGGATCGAACGAATATTTTGGGAGAAACTTTGGGAAAATTAGCAACGAGTGAATAACTCTGTTCACCAATGTAATTGTCTATCGAGTAATTCAATACTAAAAACTAAGTGGATTAGGTTATTACTATTCATCAGAGCAGGGCTGAACCACTACAAAATTTATGTGTGTTTGTTTAAGATATTTGTACTCTGTCGTATATTATATTTATTTCGTTCAAAATGTATCGTATACTATACATACGACCGTTTGCCAATTTCACAAGTCAACATAAGTCATTATTTAAAATATGTTTGTTTCAAAATGAAATTTTTAATTAATTTAATTTCCTATTATTAGTAATACATAATTGTAATTAATTTTTTTTTTCACACAACTGCTATTAGATTGTTTCAAAATAACAATAGTAATTTTATTATTTATTTTATATAAAAACATATTACTTTTTAGCAGTACAAAATTTTAAGGGAAAACTTGAAAATACCCAATTTTATTATTCACTGACTACAAATAGACTCAAAATGTATTTCATTGATTTTTAGCCATATTTAGCGAGTGAGTGACTAAACTACCTCTCTTACTTTCTTCAATGTCTCCATCTCATTTCTCTCATTTTTTTCTTTTCGAGCTAGCACTATCGCCTCGCTGCCACTGTGCCTCCACCAATGTCCCAAATGATTATTTGAAGTGTCTAGACTCACTCCAGGGGCCATGACTCATTCAATAACTCAATCCCAATCAAATTTTGCTTGTTTGCATATTTGTGCATGCAAACAAGTGTACTTCAATAATCAGTTTGTCAATTTAATCTTTCAAATTTAAACCACTCTCCTTAAAATTTAAATTACTAGACTAAAAATTTAAATCACAAAGCCTAAAATTTAAAATTTTAACAACTAGACTTAAAATTTAAATCCCTAGCCTTAAAATTTAAACCACAAAGTTTAAATGACTTAAAATTTAAACCACTAGCTTAAAATTTAAACTATTAAGCTTAAACGGCTTAAAATTTGAACCACAAGGATTAAATGACATCAAGTTTAAACCACAAGGTTTAAAATTTAATCATTTAGGCTTAAATTATAGACCAAGTCTCTTTAAACTATAATTTAATCTATATAGCGTAATGTCTAAAATCTAAACCAAAATCTTTAAAAATTTAAACCACAAGACATAAAATTTAAACCATAAACCTTAAATGGTTTGAAATTTGAACCACAAGGCTTAAATGGCATCAAATTTAAACTACAAGGTTTAAAATTTAATCATTTAGGGTTAAATTATAAACCAAGTCTCTTTAAACTATAATTTTAATCTATGTAGCATAATGTCTAAAATCTAAACCAAAATCTTTAAAAATTTAAACAACAAGGTTTATAATTTAATCATTTAGGCTTAAATTATAAACCCAGTCTGTTTAAACTATAATTTTAATCCATGTAGCATAATGTCTAAAATCTAAACCAAAATCTTTAAAAAATTTAAACCACAATGATTAAATGGCTTAAAATTTAATCCACCACGCTTAAAATATAAACCAAGTATCTTTAAACTATATAGCATAACGTTTAAAATCTAAACTAAAAGTCTTTAAAATTTAAATCACAAGGCTTAAAATTTAAACAACTAGGCTTAAAATTTAAACCAGAATTCTTAAGTGGTTTAAAATTTAAACCACAAGACTTAATTGGCTTAAAAGAAGTTATGGATTAATGTTTTTCTACGCACTACGACACAACTATTTGAGATCTGTGGCGCTCGAGAGGAGAGCTTTACATAGCGTCTGCGCACCGCGCCACTAAAGCAACATCGAGTTGCCATATTGTCTGTGTGTCGCAGCTCCGAGAAGTTGACATGAGAGCTTTCTCACTGGAACTAACCTAGGGGACCTCCCGAGGAGTTATGTTTCAGGGATTCACGAAGGGTCCTGAGACCCTTCTTCTGATGTCTAGTAGTTCATGCACCGATGACTCTTTGACAAGGTAGTCCACCTCTAAGGGCTTCTTGGGAGATATGTCGTATATGTTGCCACGTGTTGCTTATTGCTTACATGGACAGTAGGCTAAAAAAGGTCTGGAACAGCATGGTTTACATTTTGGAACTTATGGTTTACATTTAAAGATATAGTTTGTGTATTAAGTAAGCTATGTGGGTACCTCTGCGTCCTAATGGGTAGCGCCCTCATGCACCTTTGCATGTACCTAGTGCCTATAAGCCATTTTGGGGGGCTTTGCATTCAAAAATATGATTTGAGTAATAGTCATGGGCATTCCTCTAGCTTGTACTTCATACCTAATCCCACCAATCATTCCCATGCACTTCTTCACATTAATCTTAGCAAAAATGGAGCAACCCTAAGCAAGTGTTTCGATCCAGACATCTGAATTCGGCATCCTTCGATCCATTGCTTCTTCTACACTACACATTTGTAGCAATGCAGGAAACTTCTACATCACCAACAAAACCACTGCAACAAAGAGCCAATCGTTCAAGCTTTTGGCAATTTGAGGTGACTGCTCCCAAACCCATCTAAAAAAGCTCCTGCAAATTAACGCATTATTTGGCTACAACAATCAGACCCTCATCCCCAATTATGTTAGTCCTCCATGCATCGATATGATGCTGAGATCAACCTCTACCTGACCGGAGATACTTCGTCGTTGTTGTCAAGGCCAAGACCACGCTCGGGCTCTCTTGCCCCAACACCGTCTCTTATGTTGTTATCATCACCATCGACAATCAACAGCAAAACAAAGAGAAAAACATGGGCAAGGGTATAATAGATAGTTTGTTAAAAAACTAGGTATAAAAATAAACATTTAAGAATATGGGGAAAAGTTAAATGGGCTTTCTAAAACTAGGTATAGAGTCTAATTTCTACAAATTTTCACAGATTTCAAATTTTGTACCGATTCAATTTTTGGTAGTCATTTTTTATAAATGTAATTATTTTATAGTAATTTATTTAAACATTTGTATATTATTTTTTTTTAAATTTAAATATTTATATTAATTATTTGTCAAATAAACATATTGTATATTAAAAATATTATTTACTTTTTAGTTATTGATTTATTTTTATTGAATAATATGAATATTATATTTTAATTAACTAATTAAAAATATTAACTTCTTATTTTTTGACATTAAAAATATTAAATTCTCTTTTAATTAAAAAAATTAATTTTCAACAAAATAAAATTAAATATAAACTAAACAAAACGTGTCTCGGTGACTTGCACCTTACTACTCACCTAGTAAATAAATAAATATATATATATAGGGTAAATACTTATTTGGTAACTTGTGTTTTATCGAAATATACACTTGGTATCCTATGTTAATAATGGTCATTCAGTACCTTTTATTTGAAATTCGTACCAGTCTGGTCAACTCATATTTCAAATATGACCATGTTACCTATCTTTTTAATGATTTATTTGATTTTCTTTTTGTTTTTGTTATTTTAAAATGTTTTAAAAATATTTTCTGAATTAATAAAAAAACATATAATTAAAATTTTGAAATAATTTAAATAAACAAATATAAAAAATTAAATCTAAGCCCAAAACTTAAATCAAAAAATTAAAATCAAACCCTAAACTTAAAAAGCCAAAATTTAAAATAAATTCAAACAAAAATAATTTAAATAAAACTTAAAAAGTTATTAGGTTTTAAGATTACTTTAATTAATTTAAAATATTGGTTTTAGTTTTTTTTTAAATTTGGAATTAAACACATTTATGTTTATTTAATTAGTTTTATTAAATATTTTTATTTTAAAATTAATTTATATTGTTTTTTATTTTAAAATTTACATTTAATTGATTCATTTTATAAAACAATTTTTGTTTTATTAATTCAAAATGTTTTTTTTAATTATTTTAAAATAAAAAAATAAATCATTAAAAATAGAGGCAATATGGTTATATTTGAAATATGGGTTGATCACATTCAAGTGGAGGGTACCAAATTGACACTACTGCAAAAACACCATTTTAGGACACTTTTTTATGACACTCACCTAGATGCGAGCTCTAAAAATAGCTCATGGACTTTTTAGGACTCGCGTTGTGTGTCCTTAAAGAATTTCTTTTAGGGCTCGCTCCGCGAGACCTAAAAACTGATATGTGTCCAAAAAGTTTGAATTTTTTTTTTTACAAAATTTCATGGACATTTTAGGACACTCATTGAGAGTCCTTAAAAACACATTTTAGGACTCGCAATGAGTGTCCTAAAAACATAAGTGGGTCCTAAAAAACCTGAATATAAAATTTAAGTGTAATATTAGTGGTGACTTTTAAGGGCTCACTTTGGATGTCTTAAAAGAGTATTAAGGGCTCCTAAAGCGTGTCCTAAAAGCCTTTAAGTAAAAAATGAATAAATTAAAGCTTTATTTTAATAACTAAATTAAAAAACAGATTTCTTTTATTTTTATTTTTTTTAAAAAGAAAAAAAAAATTATTTTATTTATTTGGGGTTATACCCGAATATTATATTTAAAAAAAAAATATTTCTAACCTAAAATTAAAATCTAAAACACACTAACCCTAAAATATGTTTCTGCCTCTCTCTTGCTTTCTCGGATTCTCCTCCCTCCCGACCCTCTTCTTCTCTGCCGGCTATAGCCGTTGTTCTCCCCATCCTGACCCCTACGACTGCAACCAAGGTCCTTTGCCTCCTAATATGCACAACAGCTATGTGCGAGGCTTCTTCGACCGTCATCGCTGCAATGGTCATCCATACGAGTGTGCCAGACGAGGTCCTCCGCTTCTTCGACCGTCGCCCCTCCAATGGCTCCAAGTTTGGCCTCCGATGACATACAGTAGGCCAAGCACGTTCTCGGCATCTCAGAGCCCTCATTTCTTTGTGGTATGTTTAGATTTTCCAATAATTTCATAAGCTTAGTAAATAGAGAAACAGAGAGTTGAAGGTTTACTTACATAGTAGCTTTAATTTCCTTTTATATCTTTTGTTGTATAATCTGATTTCATTTTGTGTGTTTCATGATGCATTTGTGGTTTGAATAGAAATTAATCAGTGAGTTTGATGATGCATTTGTTGTTTGAATAGTCATCAATTTCAAGCCTTTGAAAATATTATGTAATTATGTATTCTGGTCAAATATGCATCAGAGTGATGCCATTTTTTTTTCTAAAATCTTGAAACATCACTACATTATTGTTCAGGTTGCTACTGGTGATGTGAACAAAGTGTTTCCATAACTTTCAAGTCTTAGTATTGCTGAAAAACAGTACCAAGCCCTCTATGCATATGTTTTGAATAGAGAGAGATTGAGTATAACATATGTTTTGTTTTGCATCGAGTAAATTGAGTATAACATATTTATTTCTCACCTTTCTCACAATTTATTTTACTAGTTTGCAGTATTGTGATATTTTATAATATGTTTCCTATGCTAGTATGATTGATGTTTGATAATATATGTTGCTGCTAATCTGAATATCTTTCTCTAATTGATGTGTGATGATTTGGTTTGGTTTAAATTAGTTGAGAGATTTCTTTTTTTGTCTTCCTAATTGTTATCCCCATTTCCTAACGTGGGCCCGGGACGGCGGTCGAGGCCCATGGACTGGGCGTTCGAATGTGGGCCCGGGCCAGGCCCGCTTGGTACAAGAATGTCCAAGGGGCACAGCCCTAGTGCGATCCTGGGGCCCGGACGGTGTCCGGGATTGTGATCCAGGACAGTTGTCCGGGAGACATACAGAGCTCAGGATCGCGTTGAAGTAATCGTAAACGGTTCCGGACACTAGTAAACGGTCCGGGCCTGCGGTAAACGAAGAGGGACAAAGGTAAATGAACCCGGATTAGGTCGTCCCTGGTTGGTAAGTGTAATGACCCAACTACTCTGGAATTTTGGACCATTAACGAAAACTATACATAAACACTAATTCTTAATAACACTTACAAGTGATAAGATCATAACTTTATTCAAACTTGTAAAAACAAATGTTAGACTTACATAAAATCTCAAGTAGGATATGGGATCCCATTGTTTTAAAAACAAAACATAACATAATGGTAATAAAAAGAGATTACATAATAAAATGCGGAAAAATACATATAAAAACCATAAGAAACAAACTACATCCTCGAATCGAAACACTCGGCTCTTGAATCCATTCCGCCTCAATACACATTCTCCAAGCTTCCAAGATCCTTTCTCGCCACTAAGACTATTTTCCTGCACATATAAACAAAAAGGAGTGAGCCTAATGCCCAGCAAGGAAAATTCTAACACATAGTCCATATACATAAATTTCATAAAAACATAAAAACATAACATAACACTTATATCACATACATACTATAATGGCCATTATTACTTGGGGTCCCATAGACTAAACAAGTCGTATGCCCATTAGATTAGTGGGGTCTTGCTAGCTAAGCAAGTCATATGCCAATAATCTATTTGGGGCTTGTTAGTCATATGGGTCATATGCCCAAGCCTACAAACACACTCAATCATAACATATTTCATAACATAAAAAAAAACATAAGATAACATATAAAATCATATAACACATAAATTCTATCCTATTTTCCTTTCCAAAAATACCGGGATATGAGGACAGAGTTGGGACTTTGGAACACTCCTAAAAACCATTTATGAAAGGGTGAGTCTATTGAAGAAAAAGAGATGAAAGAGATGAAGGAAATATACTATTAAAATATACTTACCAAAACCTTGTGCTCAAGAACTTAGATTTCCTAACCAAAATAAGAATAAGGTTAGAAGGCTGAGTAAAAGACTATGAGAACTTAAATAAAATAATACCAATGAACTAGAGTGTGGAAATACCTTGAAGACTTGTAAGACCAATCTAAACCTTGAACCGAAATGCTATAAAACCTTACTTCCCAAGTGTTTGATAAGCTTATGATTCCCAACCCAAGTGTTTACACTCTCACACTCACCTAGCAACTTGCAGCCTCTGAACTTAGAGTAATAGATGAATAATGGCTGGGTACTAGGTCCTATTTATAGAGTTTAGGAATGAAGAGATCTTCATTTAACTTGAATAAAAATAATGGCTTTTTAAGTGAAAATAATTTGAATTATCATTCAGCAGAGGCTGAAGACTCGTTCAAAAAGATGCTGGACTTATCAAGAGGTTGAAGGTTTGAATGGGAAATGATTTTGAAAACTTTCAAAATATGCTGAGAGGGGCGATATATCGCCCCCTGTAGGCGATATATCGCCTGGGCCAGTATGCCCAAGGCAATCGTGCATCGTTTCGGGTTTTTCGTATCTTCGTGCTGCGATATATTGCCCCCTATAGTTGCGATATATCGGCATACGCTGATTATTTAAACATGAAATTACACATTTTTAGCTTAATTTGAATTGAGTACACAGCCTTGACTAAGCCCTCAAACGTTTTCAAAGCTGCTGACTGACCTTAGAGCATTCAAACTTTACCCTTAATAAATTTAATCCTCAAAATACTTAATCAATAATAACCCATACATAACATGTGCTATAATCCTATTGGTTCTTATTTAAACCTTATAGTATACTAAATATTATCCTCAATATCAGTCATATTAAACAAACCTTAGGTTAAAATTAATATTCTTAAACTATAGGTTATACTTAGAAAATCTACAAGTACTACTACGAGTGTCCAAATAAATCCCGGTCTGAACCAAAAATCCACAGTCATAAAGATAATACTATTCTAACTTAGCTAAGTAAAGTTCTTGGACTCTACAGTAAAGAAAAAAATTCGGGACCCTGAAGCCACCCCACTCTGCGTGGGGGTTGTCCCTACTTTTCACCTGCGGAAAAGGCCACCTCGGGATTGCACACTGCTGTTTTAGATCTGCACTGCCACATACTCTGATTGATCTTGTCCCCTGAATCTGCCTCATAACTCGAAATGCCCAGACCAAAAGCACCATTTTTTCGGGCGAAATATAGTTCTTGGGCCACATTATTGGGCCTTAATTAGTCTTGAATTTATGTATGTTTTATCTTTTATATTGGGCTTCCACCAGAGAAGCCAAGAGTATCCATATCTCTGACCCGAGCCCAGACCCAGTGTTCCCATGAGCCTATAAATACAGGCAATAGAACACTGGGAAAACCTCTATCTCTTTTCGACTTGTATACAGTTACTCTGTCAAAACAAAGAGAAAAACTCCATTGTAAAAAGACTTTCCAAGCTCTAATACAACTGACTCGTGGACTAAGGCTTATTAACGCCCCAACCACGTAAAAATCCTGTATTAATCTTCTACATTCTATATCTTTATTCTTAGCTAATATCTATTAGTGTGGTTTCCGAAAATCTCAGTAAACATTTTGGTGCTTTCATTGAGAGCTGAAGAAAGCTAGTGCTAACGTCAAGCCTTTACTACAATGGTGAACACATGACACACAACCTTCGACCCTAGCAATCCAGAGCTGGGCAATGGAGACCCGCTACCTTCACAGCATTCCCCTCAGGATCTGCCCGAGAACGCACCTCCTCAAACATCTCACCATGACGAGTCACAAGACTACGAGGGTGGGACAGAATACGAAGAGGAAAACGAGGAGGAATATTATGAAGAGGAAAATGAGGGGGAGTACCACGACGAAGCTGCGGATCCCGAGATCCCCGAAGGAGAGCCCAACCAGCAGGACTTGGAGGTGACCAGACTGAGGCAGCATGTCCTGGACCAGGAGGCCAGGATCGCTGAGCAAGCAGAGGCGCATCGACGGATGCATGAGTCTCTCCAAGCCCTACAGGCATTCATAGCCGCGCAGGGTCTGACAGCCAATCTTGCGACTGGCCCACTCCCGGGAACGCAGCAGCCCGCTCCGCAAGCCCGAGCTGGGGCCCCCGAAGAAGCAAGGAAGGCCCCTCCCCCGAAATAGTTTCCTGAGCCAGCCCCAGGAAACCTGGACAGGGAGAAAAAGAAGGTCGGTGGAAAGACCCGAGAAAAGACTACCCCCGTCGCGAAGGCTGGGACCTGTTCCCGGCCGCTCCCTAGGAAAGAGAAGGTGCACCCCATCCCAGGACGGCCACCCGATCAATCCGCAGGGGACGCGGCCGCGGAACGCACAGCCCCGGCACGCCCCAGGGCGAGACGGGCGGGAAAGATCTTTTCACCCAAGTGCCTCGGTTAACAAGAACCGTCGGGAGTGACCTTGCAGCGAGGAGCATCATGCCCTCAATTCAGGGGACGATACGTACCGGATAGACTTATGCGATGGACTGAACGCTCGAAAAGAGCGGGCCCGTAAGGAAAAGATCCTTCCCCGAGGTGGCGACCTCAGAAACAACATCAACGACAGGAGGAACGAAAGAATCCCCCTGGAAGACGGCACGGCCAGGTAACTCATGGAGCAGCTGGCCGCTTTGAAAAATGTCACGGACCGCTTGGTCCGCAAGTAGGAAAGCGCGGACACTGACTCCGATGAGGAGGATAAAGAGCCCTGCGCGAGGCACATCCTGGACGCTGTACTCCCCAAGGGGTTCAAGATGCCAAGCCTCACCGCCTATACTGGAAACACCGATCCTAGGGACCATCTGTCCCGATACAACCGGCTCATGACAGTGGCCCACGTCAGTGACGACGACGAGTGCCTCTGTTTCTCGATCACTTTGGGTGGTCCCGCTGAAGAGTGGTGGAAGATACTTAAGCCGGGATCCATCCAATCCTGGTCTGGGCTGCAGTCAGCATTTCGCAAGCAGTTCGTGGCCGCCATGAGGATGGACATGCAGATCAGCGCCATCACAAATATCAAGCAGCTCCCCACGGAAACCTTGAGGGCCTACATCTAGCGCTTCACTAAAGAAGCCTCCAAGACGAAAGTGGACAACGGACAGCGCCTGGTGGCACTGCTATCTGGGATCCGGGCTGGGTCCCCCCTCTGGGATGACATGCAGCGTAGCAAGGCCGCTACCCTGGAAGAATTCATCAGGAGGGCCCAAGGATTCATCAACTAGGAAGAGGCTCAGATTCAGGCTTTTGGGTGGCCTCCGGCTCCGCAGTTCCTGGCGCAGTCCTATGTCGCGCCCCCCGTCGCCCTGGGACCGGCCGTTGCGCCTGGAATCAGCTACACCCCTACGGTGTATGGCCCTGCCACTTCAGGGTATGCCTTGGCCTAGTCCACCCACTTCTTCGAGTATGGAGCCGCGCTAGCAGGGCACAGCGTCGCCCCTGTCGGGGCCCAGCAACCACAGGCAGGAGTGACTGAAGCGAGCGTGAACCCCTCCCGGGGGAAGCGATCTAGCAAAGGCTAGAATCGGCCCTAGCCGGTCAAGAAAGGAAAGAGGGGCTACGAGCCCCAATATTCAGAATACACCAATCTGGTGGACACCAGGGAGAACATCTACCTGGCCACAGAAAGGACAGTTCACTACCGGAAGCCTAGCCCCATTTTCAAGGGGGGAAGGAATCTGAGGGATACCAAAAAAAGGTGCGCCTATCATAAGGATGTGGGCCACACCACCGAAGATTGTCGGCAGCTCAAGGATGAGATCGAAAATCTCATCAAGCTGGGGCACCTCCACCAGTGGGTTAGGATGCCCGTGGGAGTCCCGGGCCTGTCAGCAGGCCGCGGACAACCCACGGTCCCGGGAACGCCCTGGGCGTACCCGCCTCAGGGAGGGCATGCACAGGGACCCACGGCGTAGGCCCTTCAGGGGGCCCCCGTCGCACAGGTTCCCGGCCCTAGCATGCCTTACCCCTCCGGGGCCGTACCCCCTCAAGTTGACGGACATGTGGCCACCATCTCGAGCGGACCTCACCTGGGAGGACCGTCCAGGAACGACCAAAAGCCCTACCTAAGCAAGCTAGACCACGATCAGGAGGTATGTGCCCTTGTCCAGGTCCTGGCTCAGCGCCCTAAATTGATGAACCTCCCCATCACCTTCACGGAGGACGATGCCCGCAATGTCCATTTTCCGCACCACGACCCGTTGGTCATAGATGCTCAAATCGCCAACAAGTTGGTGTCCCGGGTGTTGGTGGATGATGAGAGCTCCATCAACCTCTTGTTCAAGCCCGCTTTCACCGCCATTGGCTTGACTGAAGTGGATCTGGCATCATGCCCTACCCAGATTTACGGCTTCAACGGAGACGCACTTCTCCCCATGGGAAAGATCCAGTTGCCCGTTATGCTGGGAAGTGAATTGCAGCACTCGTTCAATATCTGCACCTTTATAGTGGTTGACTGCCCCACCGCTTACAACGTCATCTTTGGCCGGCCCGCATTAGTCGAATTCGGAGCCATCACCTCCATTCATCATCTTTGCATGAAGTTCCCATGCGACAACGGAGGGGTGGGGACTGTCCGGGGAGACCAGAAGAGCGCCCGGAAGTGCTACCATGTGTCAGCCCGGCCAATATATATGGTCCGGGAAGAACCCGTTGAGGACTTCGTCGACCCGATTCCTCCCCCGCCAGCAGAGAGGGTCGTCCGGGAAGAAGATGACCTGGACCCGAGGATAGGGGACGACCGCATCCTGGAACCAATGGATGAGATAGAGGAGGTGTACATCAGTGACACCGATCCAACCCGGATCATCCAAGTCGGAAAAAGTCTGTCGGCAGACGTTCGGGCCGCCATCATCGCCCAAGTCAAAGAAAACCAGGATATCCTGGCCTGGTCTCACTCAGACATGACTGGGATCGACCGCAACATCATCTGCCACGCGTTAAGTATTGACCCAAACACGACACTGGTCTGCCAGAAATGCAGGCCTTTGAGGACGGAGAGGGCCAAGGCCCTTAAGCTGGAAGTTGAGAAGTTGTCTTCTATCAACTTCATACGCGAGGCCGTGTATCCTGTGTGGCTGGCCAATCCCATCTTGGTGCTGAAACCAAACGGGAGATGGAGAACGTGCATCGAATTCACGGACCTCAACAAAGCCTGTCCGAAGGACTGTTTCCCGCTGCCCTAGATCGACCAAATGGTGGATGCTACATCCGGATACGAGACCTTAAGCTTCATGGATGCATACTCTGGCTACAATCAGATCTCTATGCATGTGGCAGATCAGGAGCACACCAGTTTCCAGACCGATAAGGGGATATACTGCTACATAGTCATGCCTTTCGGATTGAAAAACGTCGGGGCAACCTATCAAAGGCTTGCCAATCGGATGTTCCGGGCCCAGCTAGGGCGAAACATGGAAGTCTACATCGATGACATGCTGGTCAAGTCCAAGACTTCCGGGAAACATGCGGACGACCTGGCTGAAGCTTTCGCAGTCATTCGAAAGTACGGGATGAAGCTGAATCCCAAAAAGTGCACTTTTGGCGTGGCCTTCGGGAAGTTCGTGGGCTTCATAGTGAGTTTCCGAGGAATAAAGGCCAATCCAGATAAGATCAAGGCACTGATTGATATGGCCTCCCCCCGGAAGCATAAGGACGTATAGAGCCTGACGGGGCAGATAGCCGCCTTGAGCCATTTTGTTTCCAAAGCCACGGACAAGTGCATCCCGTTCTTCAACGTCCTTCGGGGAAGCCGGCGTTTCGAATGGTCAGTTGAGTGCGAAGAAGCTTTTCGTAAATTGAAAGAACACCTGGCCCAAGCTCCGATCCTGGCGAAACCGGTGGATGGGGAGCCTCTGTACCTCTATCTGGCAGTGATAGAGCACGCAATCAGCGCAGCGTTGGTACGGGAAGAGGAGAGGACGCAGCTCCTAGTGTATTATGTAAGTAAGCGATTGTTGGATGCTGAGTCTCAATATCCATTGATCGAGAAGATGACCTTTTTCCTGCTGATGGCATCCTGGAAGCTCCGGCCTTACTTCCAGGCCCACGCCATAAAGGTCCTGACCAACCACCCCCTACGGCAAGTGTTACAAAAGCCCGAGTCATCGTGAAGACTCCTGAAGTGGACCATGGAGCTAAGCTAGTTTGATATATCCTACGTCCCTAGAGTGTCCATCAAGGGGCAAGCCCTGGCTGATTTCATCGTTGAGTGTTCCGGGATGTCTCAGGAAGACAATGATCCCGAGGTCCCCGCAGAACCCATCTGGAAGGTCTTCGTGGACGGGGCCTCGAATGAGAACGGTGTCGGGGCCGGGATCATCTTGGTGTCACCACAGGGACACCAGTTACAAAACGCCCTTCATTTCCAGTTCAAGGCATCGAACAAAAAAGCAGAGCACGAAGTTGTCCTAGCCGGGCTGCGTTTGGCCCGAGAGGTAGGAGCAGCAAATTTGGAAATCGACAGCGATTCCCAGCTGTTTTTCCGGCAGATCTCTGGGGAATATCAAACTAAAGGAGAGAGAATGGCAGCTTATGTGACCCAGACGAGAGAGATGCTACAGGCGTTCACAAAGCACTCCATCTGCCAGATCTCCAGGGAACAAAATGTTTTCGCGGACACGCTAGCAAAGATGGCCACCGACGCTGAAGCAGAACTGGCTGGGCTTCTCCCCGTGGTCCACACTGTTGAGAACTCTACATTGTGGATGGGACCGCTTATCCGCTACCTGACAACCGGGGAGTTTCCAGCCGACAGGGCCGCAGCCAGGAAGCTCCAATGCCAAGTCCACCGATATGTCATGATGGACGGAAAACTCTATCGCCGGGGGTTGTCCATGCCCTACCTCAGGTGTGTGTCCGGGACTGAACTAAGCGCCATCATGCATGAAGTGCACGAGGGCTTTTGCGGAGATCACACAGCCGAGCCCAGTCTATCCAAGAAGATCCTGCGCCAAGGATACTTCTCGGCGACCATGAAGAAAGATTGTATCAATTACGTCCGCAAGTGTGAACAGTGCCAGAGGTACGCAAAGGTTCTGCGGGCCCCCCCGACAGAAATAACCTTGATGACTAGCTCCTGGCCCTTCGCGGTGTGGGGGATCAATCTTGTAGGATCGCTCCCAACCGGGAAGGGAGGGGTGAAATATGCCATCGTGGCCGTGGACTACTACACCAAGTGGGTTGAGGCAGAGCCCATGAACACCATCACTTCCAAGAAGGCATTGGATTTCGTCATCAACAACATAGTGTGTCGTTATGGCCTCCCCTACAAAATTGTATCTGACAACGAAAAGCAGTTCGACAATGCCCACTTCATGGATTTTTGCGAAAGACACGGTATTGTCAAGAGCTTTTTTGCGGTCGCCAGGCCCCAAGCAAACGGGCAGGCAGAAGCCGTGAACAAAATCCTAAAAGGGACGCTGAAGAAAAAGCTCCAGGCCTGCAAAAGCAAATGGCCCGAGGAACTGCCCCGCGTACTGTGGGCTTACCGGACGACTGAGAGGACATAAACCGGCCACACTCCTTACTCCATGGTCTATAGATGCGAAGCTGTCATCCCCATCAAAATGACCATCCCGTCTCACCGACGAGACACGTATGACCCCGCCCAGAACCACGCCTTACTCCAAGAATCACTAGATCTCATCGAGGAGATCTGGGAGGAATCATAGGTACAGCTGAAGATGTACCAAGGCAAGATCGCGCGGAACTTCAACTCGAAAGTCAAGAGCTGAAAGTTCGGAGCCGGTGATTTAGTCTTGCGAAGAGTCTTCCCTGCTACTCAAGATCCGGGAGTGGGGGTTCTGGGCCCAAATTGGGAGGGGTCGTATGAGATCCAACAGGAAGTGTGCCCTGGGACATACCGCTTAAGGCGGCTCGATGGCTCGGAAGTCCCGCGAGCCTGGAATGCGGAGCATCTCCGTAAATACTATCAGTAGTCGGGAGAGCGCGTTCCAATTTAATATTTTCATTGCAAACGATGTATGCCTCAGGGCAACCCCTTCTTAATAATAAAAATGGCGTGTACAAAACGTCATAAAGAAATATTATAAAACAATGAGAATCTTTCCCAAGTGACCCCAGACCAGTCTCCGCTCACTTGCCCGGCGGGGCGCAAGCTCAGGCTAGTCCCGGTTTGGACCAACGAGGTCCGGGTGATACGAACCCCGTGGAACCAAGGCTAAGGCCGGTCCCACCCCGGACGAATGATGTTCGAGGGTATAAATTTAAGAGGACCGAGCCCAAGGCCGGTCCCACCCCAGACGAACGATGTCCGGAGGTATAAAGTTAAGAGGACGGAGCCCAAGGCCGGTCCCACCCCGGACGAATGATGTCCGGGGGTATAAAGTTAAGAGGACCGAGCCCAAGGCCAGTCCCACCACGAACGAAAAATTTTCAGGGGTATAAGGTTAAGAGGATCGAGCCTAAGGCTCGTCCCACCCCGGACGAACGATGTCCAGGGGTATAAGGTTAAGATGATCGAGCCTAAGGCTCGTCCCACCCCGGACGAGCGACGTCCGGGGAATATAAGTTAAAGAGGACCGAGCCTGAGCCCGGTCCCACCCTGGATGAACCATGTCTGGGGGCATAAATTTAAAAGGACCGAACCTAAGGCCGGTCACCCCGGACGAGCAATGTCCCGGGGCATAAAATTAGAAAGGACCGAGCCCAAGGCTTGTCCCGCTCCGGACGAGTGATGTCCGGGAGAGAGAAGCATCCGGTATGCCCTAGGGTAAAACCGTGGCCTACAACTAATAAAGGTAGAACAAGGTTCCAAAATAAACTCAGTCCCGTTGGCCCTGGCCGTTGGAGCCGGGATTAAAAACTTGGCGACTAGGTCTGAACACTCGGCAAGCTAGTCAGTTGGTCTAATCCAGGCTGTTGGAACCAGGATCAAACCCTCAGAATCAATTAGGCGCGGAAATAAAATGAAATTTCTACTCGGAATAACGAAAAGAAATACATATATAAAAACCGGAGAAAATAACAGTGTTTTGAACGTGTACGCGTCCGAACAAGTCAAAATTACAAAGAAAAAAAAAAGACAAGGCCAGGATCCGGGCCTAAACTCCATCCTCTAGGACCTCCGCGTCTTCCTTCTCCTTGGCCTCAAACTCGGGCCGCTTTGACTCCGGATCGGGGAAGACCAGGAGGTTCATACTCTTGTCCTTGCACCAGGCCATGTAAATGGCCTCCTCGAAGGTGACCTCCAGCATGCCCTCTGCCTCCTCCTTCTCGCGGTGGGATGCTTCGTGCGCCACCTTCTCCTCGACACGAGAATCGCCCAGTTCGCAGACCTGGGCCTTCAGGGTCTGGATCTCCTCCTTTTGTTGAACGGACTGAGTCGCGGCCGCCTCCAAGAGTGTTGCCCTCTCATCGGCCTCTTTTCCCTTCTAGGACAAAGCCTCTTCCAGTTCGGCCTTGACGCAGTCGAACTCCTCACGATCTGCCCGGGCACGGGCCATCTCCCGGCCAAGGGCCCCCTTGGTGGCCTCCCTCTGATTCACGACCGCCTCCAGCTCCAGCTTGGCCATCTCCATCTTCACGGCCACCAGGTCGGCACTCCGATGGGACAACAGGTCAACTTGGAGCAAAGAAAAGTTACCTTATCAACAGATCAACCTTATCAACAAGAAGGGGAAAGAAAAAGATAAGTAGAACTTACCGCAGTGGCCTGGTGGCAGAGCGCCTGGGAGATGAACAACACGTCCGGGTTTGCAATCGTGGCGTACCGTTTGAGCTGGAGATTGGACATGGTATTCGCGAGTCGTGTCCTGCCCGAGCTTAGGATGGAAGCCCGTCTCGGTGACTGGCCGATCCACGATCGACTAAGGAGTGCTGAACGCTGCCGGACGCTCCACGAATTCTACCTGATGGCAGATCGTCAGGGCCCTGTATATTTCGTCCCTCCAGCCTCGACCGTTTTCCCAGGTCCAGTTGATCAGCCGGGACTGCTCATCCTGCGCAGCGGACTCCCCCTCCTCGAGAAGAGTCGGACGTATGGGGAGAACAGGCAGGGCGGGGACCTCCTTCGCGGCGAGCCGAATCTTACCATGCGACTCGTTGGCCGAGCCAGCCCGCCTCGTCCGGGGCCTCTTCCCGGTGTTAGCCTCCTCGGCACCAGCATCTGGGCCCCTTTTCCCAGAGCTTCGGCTGGCCGCTGCACCCGCCTCCAAGTCAATCACAGAGTGTTGGGCAGGGCCGGAGACTGCAGCCGGCTCCACGGCTTGAATGGGGGCCGCGGCAAGGGCCCCCCCACCGGGACGAGGCTCCGTCCCGGAAACTTCTTTGTTGATGCTGGGCTCCGGGCCCGTCGCCTCGTTCGTCTTCCGGGCAGATTTCCTGGCCGCCCTGTCCTTGAGGAGCTGCCTCATTTCGCTGGCGAGATTAGACATACTGGAGTCTCCTGTAAAAGCACAGAAAAAGGAATTAGTGTGGCAAACCAAACAAAAAAATAAATAAATATCAGAACTAATAATGACCCGGGACGAACCCTCATCTATGCCCCGGGCACGACTCAACTCCTCTAAAGCGAAGGAATGGACTCAATCCCCCATGTCGTCTGGGTTCAGGAAATTCCCGTACTGAAGGAACTCGGATAAGAACATAAGGACCTCCGAGCCTACGGGGATGGGAGTCGAAGGTCTCGTCTCACCGTCGGCCCCGAGCGCGGGGCCTTGGAGTACTAGCCTAACCCTAGCTAAGTCCCCGACTTGGGGAGCATAAGTCAAGATTAAAGGGGAGTTACCTCGCCCCGATACGCTAGCCCCGGGAGTCCCAGTGTTTGGTAGGGCATCTTCGAAGAGCTCCTCCAGCTCCTCCGAAGTGGCCGCCTCCGTCTGGGCCTGGTCCTTCTTGCGCTGGGCCGCGTCAGCTCGCGCCGCTTTCTCCACTTCTGCAATGTGGTCCAAGGCCAATTGCTCCCGGATGGTGACGTTCTTCTCACAAGCGATGCCCCGAAGGTTCGGGATGATGATGGTTTGGGTGGCCGTGAGCATTCCGACCAATCGGAGGTTGTCCGTGTTGACTTAGCCGCCTACGTCCAGGTCCTCCGCGCTCAACCCAGAGTAGAACTTCCTCTGTTCCATGATGAACTTGGTGAGGGGAGTTTGAGCGAAAGGTCCTGCCACCCGGAGGAACATGATGAGAAACGGAGAAAAAGAGAATAAAAACGAGAAAAAGGATCGGAGAAGCACTTACCCACTCGCTGGAAATCCAGCAGCAGTGTAGGGTTCTTCTCCACGAGGAACCCGGACGTCATAAACCAGTAATGACGGACGTCCGGGGGATGCTTCCAAGAGCTGGTGGGAGCGGGGTAGCTACTTCGCAGCTTCAGTCTGTAGAAGCCGTCCAAGGTCTTGTCCTTGACGTTGACCTGCGGCTCCAGCTTGTAGAAATATAAGACTTCCGCAGGGGTCAGCTCCGCGATCTCCTTCGCGATGCAGAACACTCGCCATCCCGCAAGTAGCCGGTACGCTTGCGGCAGGAGTTGGAAAGGCGTGATCCCTACATACGTCAGGAATCGCACGAAGTAGTCGTGGAACGGGAGCGTGGCTCCCGCGCTGATGTGGCCGGCGCTCCAAGCCCCGAATCCCTCTACGGACGTGTGCGCTCGCTCCTCGATCCTGGCCATGTGGTTGTGGAAGAGTCCGAGGGTGGATTCTATGCCCAGATGCTTCTCCAGGAGGTACATCATTCGGTAATTCCGGAACAGGTTGGACGCCACGTCCATTTCCCACCTGTTGCCCTTGGACGTCCGGGACCCAGAAATGACGATCGGGGCCCTGTTGACTTCTTCCTCAGAATGGATAGTGATGCCCGTTGCCATAGTTGATGATCTGGGAACAAAGAAAGAAAGCCAAGCAGTCAGTACCTAAACCCAAGGAAGTCGGTTAAGGTACGGGGGTCTCCTAAGGACTGCTTGGAGCCCCTGCGGATCGAGTCCGGGATCACCAAGGAACCACGAGACCCCGATCGGGAAGCATCCAGATACGGAGCAGCCTGAACCAGGCGGCCTTCCTAACAACTCCTAAATGTACTCAGATTCTAGTAGCCTAAACAAGCGAATTGAAAGAACAGCCCAACTCATATATTCATCAAGAAGGTCAGAAGGACTTACTGTGAGTTGTTGGCCGTAGAAGATCGTGGTTGTCCGACGATCAGAATGGCAGAACTTCATTTTTGAAGTGGTGAAGCCGGTTCAACAGCTCGTCGATAGGACACTCCCAGGGCGTGCTCTCAGGCGGATGGACAGACGCTGGGGGCGTTGGAAATAGACGACGGCGTATAGTTAACAGATGGTGGTGGATGTCGTCGGCGATATCGGACATGCAAAGCTTAGGCAAGGCTGATCAATTCTTAAGATGGCTCGAGAGGGTAAAAATGTCAAATGAGCATCTGCGGGATATTTATAAAGGCCCAAATTCTGGCCCCTGATCCAACGGACAGGTGTCCCCCCATCGGACAGTCCAGAATCGTGCAAGGGTATTTATGAGCCCTCTCAGGCTGGATCCTCGCCATCTCAGATCTAATGGCCCAGGAGGGGCAGATGCCAAAGGTCGCCCCATCCTGCGGTCCACCTCAACCCAAAAGTATTAATGATAGACCCCCGTGCGGATGGGACGCTTCGTGATCTGTGCTGACACACTAGCCTAGGCCTAGCGACCCTTGAGATGGCTAGGCGACCCTTCAAGGTCGAGACCCATCCATGCAGTAGTCACCTGGTGACACGTATACCCCTATCACGGAGCGGGACAAAGGTAAACGTACCTGGACAATGGTAAATGGTCTGAGCCCAGCATACGGCCAACGTAACTGCCCTCTGTCACGGACCCACGATTCCAATCGGGAACTGGGAAGGCAACCGTGGATCATCTGGGAGCAAGGCAAGCCTCCACCTGGCGGCCCCAGGCGAAGGCTTGGGGGGTAAATGTTATCCCCATTTCCTGACATGGGCCCGGGACGGCGGTCGAGGCCCATGGACTGGGCGTTCGAATGTGGGCCGGGCCCAGGCCCGCTTGGTACAGGAATGTCCAAGGGGCACGACCCTAGTGTGATCCTGGGGCCCGGACGGTGTCCGGGATGGTGATCCAGGACAGTTGTTCGGGAGACGCACAGAGCTCAGGATCGCCTTGAAGTAATCGTAAACGGTCCCGGACATTGGTAAACGGTCCAGGCCTGCGATAAACAAGGAGGAACAAAGGTAAATGAACCCGGATTAGGTCGTCCCCGGTTGGTAAGGAAAAGCGTCCGGGACCCTAAAGCCGCCCCACTCCGCGTGGGGGTTGTCCCTACTTTTCACCTGCGGAAAAGGCCACCTCGGGATTGCACGCCGCTGTTTCAGATCTGCATTGCCACGTACTCTGACTGATCTTGTCCCCTGAATCTGCCTCATAACTCGAAATGCCCAGACCAAAAGCACTGTTTTTCGGGCGAAATATAGTTCTTGGGCCACCTTATTGGGCCTTAATTAGTCTTGAATTTATGTATGTTTTATCTTTTATATTGGACTTCCACCAGAGAAGCCAAGAGTATCCATATCTCTGATGGGCCCGGGTCATACCCGGCCCAGACCCAGTGTTCCCATGAGCCTATAAATACAGGCAATAGAACATTGGGAAAAACTCTATCTCTTTTCGACTTGTATACAGTTACTCTGTCAAAACAAAGAGAAAAACTCCATTGTAAAAAGAATTTCCAAGCTCTAATACAACTGACTCATGGATTAAGGCTTATTAACACCCCAACCACGTAAAAATCCTGTATTAATCTTCTGCATTCTATATCTTTATTCTTAGCTAATATCTATTAGTGTGGTTTTCGAAAATCTCGGTAAACACTAATTAATAAGTAGCATTGAAAAAAAGTAGGTTGAGTATCAAAGATTAAGTTTCTCTTTATGTTCATAATTCTTTTGCAAAAATACTTATAATGCATATTTAGGCTATTGCATATATATGTGTTTATATATATTTGGTATTGAAAATAAAATCCTTAGTGTTTAGTTAATATGTAATTTTAGTATATATATACATGTATATATAAATCTTGCAGTTTATTTAGAAATTTGGAAATGCTTTGATTGAGGATATTCATATGCAACATCAATCTCTATTTGCTAGGCTTGTCTAATTCAATCTGTTTCTGACATAGCATTTTTTCATAGAAATGTAAAAGTGAAACTTAGAGGTTTTTTGGTGTATTGATTTTTGGTGTTCTGGTGTTTTTTTCACTGCAGCTAGAGTCTAAAGGTTGGGTGTGGTTGTATCTTTTGGCTAAATAAAAAATAGTGAGAAGATTCATTTGGCTTCACTTCATATATTTTGCTCTGTTTTTATATTCTTATGCATTCAAGTTGATTGAAAAAATGACAAAAAGAATGACCTGAGAAAGAATAACATGCTAGTTAAGAATAACTTTTAGGAATTGAATTTTTTATATATATATTTATCTTATTTATATGCCAATTTTTTGAAATTGACTAAATCTTGTGTTCTTTAATTGATAGAATGGTTGTCCTCTTTGACTAATATATAGTGGAACCACCTTAGTTTATGTGTTGGGTTTATGAATGCTTGTTTTGTTCTTGAGAGTGCAACTTAAGAATGGTTCTTGTTCTTGGGTCTTGTTTTGATTGGCTGCCATTAGTATTATTGTACTAGAATTTATATTGGTTTGTCATATGACGAAATGGTAAGACAACAAGGATTTTAGATATTTTTGTTGTCTTCTGTTTCACTCTTTACTCGTCTTTATTATGTATGATATTGATCTAATCTTATTATTTAGGGTTGCAAAGAGCTCTATCTAATCTTATTAAGGCTTTCACTTTTTGCATATAGCTAGACTAGTTACTATGGACAAATTTTATTTGAAACTGCTTCTATAGTTGATAACGCATATTATATTTTCTATTTCAGTTTCAATCACTTTATATGATTTCTTTTAGTTATGAATTGCTTTTGCTTTTATGCCTTGTAATGCATCTTATAAAACTGATTTTATTATGTATCATTTTTCCCTTCTTGCACTTGATCTCTCTTTCTGTTTTCCTTCTTTTTCACCGTCTATTTGGTTTAAGAATTGACAAAGGGCAGCTGTAGTGGTTTTTTGGTTTTGGAGTCTCTAAATTTCTGCAGTAAAAAATGGTAGTCGTATTTTTTTTTTGTTGAATCCCTGAAGTGGTGTTTTAGAAAATGTCTACTGATCAATCATGATTGATTTAGTTTCCCTTTGTTTGGTAATATTACAGTTGTCTTTGGGTTTTTAAGAAATCATTAGTACAGAAGAAAATGGTGTTGGTTTATGTGGTTGTGAAATATTATGTCTTTTTTCATTGTCTTAGCATACCTACTCTTTTGTTAATTTTGGTGTATCTTCATTGTTTTTTAGATATTTGATTTTGGACTAGCAAAGTAGATGTCATCTTAATGGACTCATCATTCAATTGCTCTTAATATTTCTCAGGCTGACCTTATCATCAACAAGGTACATTATCATATTATAATCTCATTTTCATTCTATCCATATATGTACTCACCCTGTGTTGTATGCACAAGTAGTAAGTCGCATGCTTCTTCATTCCTGGATTGTGTGCAAGAGCATTTGTTTTGTCTTGCTACTGCCTGCTGAGAAATTATTATATATGTAGAGTCCAAGAATTTTACTTAGCTAGTTAGATAGTAGTAGTAGTAGTTATAGTATGTTTATTACTGTGGATTTTGGTTCAAGCCGGGACTTAGTTGAACACTCGTAGCAATACTTATAGATTTTATAAGTTTAACCTATAGTTTAAGAATATTAATTATAACATAAGGTTTTATTAGTAGAGCTGATTATGAAGATGATATTTATTATACTATAAGGTTTAGATAGAACTAATAAGATCATGACACTTTTCATGTGCATGTTTATTGAGAAATTAAGTATTTTTGAGGAATAGTTTTATAAGAGAAATATTTGAAAACCCTAGAATCTGCCAGCAGCTTTAAAATCGTTAAATGACTCAGTCAAAGCTATTTACTCAATTCAAATTAGGCTGAAAAAGTGCAATTACGTGAATAATATTTTAGCGTATGCCGATATATCGCAGCTCTAGGGGAGATATATCGCCACACGGGGAATATGAAAAACATGTAACTTTGCACGAACGCTTCGACGAGCCTCAGGAATACAAGCCCAAGTGATATATCGCCTACCATGGGCGATATATCGGCCCTAGGGCAAGATTTTCAAACATTTTTGAAACCGAGCTCATTTTAATCCTTGACCTCTTAGCAAGCCTCTAAATCTTTTGACCGAGTCTTAAGCCTTTGTTGAACAAATATTCAAATGTTTTTCAATTAACTAGTCATTATTTTATCAAGCTAAAAGAAGATCTTTCCATTCTTGAACTCTATAAATAGGACCTAGTACCCAACCATTTCTTTCATTCTTCAAGCTGAGTTCAGAGCCTTCAAGTTGCTAGGTTTACTTTTGAGTGATAAACACTTGGGTTTGGGTTATAAGCTTTATCATCTTAAGCTTATTAAACACTTGGGAAGTAAGGTTAATAATGTGTTTTTGGATATCGAGGTGTAGTTCAGTTATAGTGCATTCGAAGGTATTCCTATTCCTAGTTCATTTTTGTATGTTTCATTAATCTCTTATAGTTTTCTCTACTCAAATCATAACTCATTGTTTCTCATTATCTTGGTTAGGTATTTAAGTTCTTTGAACTTAAGGTTTCTTGTCGGTAAGTTTCTTCTCGGTGGTTTAGTTTGTTCCTTTTCCAGCTCTTTCTTTTAGAAATACTCACCTTTTTATTGTTGGTTTTAGGAGTGTTCCAAAATCCCGTCCTTGTTCTCACATCCCAGTATTGGTAAGGAAAATAGGATAGTTTCTATATGCTTATGTGTTATTTTTATGTATAATATGTTATGATATGTTTATATTATAATACGACATGTTATGTTTTTATCTAGGGCTCATAGTTGCTTAGTTAGCAAGCCCTAGTGTTTATCATTTTTCATGTTTATAGTTATGATTTATCCTACCTCAGATATTAGCAGAGGACCTAGATGGGTTATCATATACTACCATGTGATCTAACATACCTCAAATATTAGACAGGGGGCGTAGATGGTTTATCACATGCCATAATGGCCATTATTAATATTATAGTCCTATATGGTATACGTTTTTATAGTCATATGTTTATAACATATGTTTATGTTTTATGTTATGAGTAGCTTTTCCTTGCTGGGCATTAGGCTCATTCCTTTTTTTTTTTTTATGTGTGCAGGAAAATAGTTATGGCGGTGGAAAGATTCGTGGCAGCTTGGGATTGTGTATTGAGGAAGAATGGATTCGGTGGATTGCATAAACGATTCGAGGACGACGTTGTTTTTAGTCTTTTTTTTTAATTATGTTTTCTATGTATTTTCCGCACTTAATTTTGTAACAAATTTATTTAAGATTTAAGTTTTTTTTTTTAAAACAATGGGATCCCATACTATACCCCGCGTTTATGTATTTCAACTTTTACTTTATAGTTTTTAATAAAGTTATGAATGTTTCGTATGTATGTTTTCTTAAGAATAGTGTCTATGTTTAAGAAGTTTTAATGGTCCAAAGTCTAGAATTAGTTGGGTCATTACAATATATGATGTGTGTTTTAGTTACCTATAACCATTGATGTTCAATTGAGTTGGTGTTCAATTGTGCTTTTGTGACACCTTTTTTGTATATTGTTTAGAGCAGACTTTAGACAAGCAATGACTATTTTCTTTGGATTCTAGATTAAATAAAAATTATGGATCATATCGTTATTTTGTGGAGAATCATTTTTTAGTTTATTTTAGTCCAAGATGGCTAGAGAATCTTTTTTTAGTTTAATTTTGTATGAGATGGCTAAGATGAGAGATTGAGTTAGATAATCAGATGTTTTTGCACTCATTTAAAATTATAGTTGAAAATGGAAAGCCCTCAATTATTAATCTGCTACTCTTGTCCTTATATGTACTTAAACAGAGTAGGTTTTGATTATTGTAAACAATTTCAGGTGCCAAGTCTATCAAGGGTACTCTATATTGGATGGCTCCTTAAGTCATTATCCAGAGTGCTCATCGTGAGTCATTGCCTTGACCAAGAGCTTCTAAATTTCCCAAAGGATTGTGCAAGACCGAGTTGTTTTAAAATCTTCAACACAAAAACGCCGGCTCACCAAGGATCTCGTCCTCTCTCCAGCCTCTCTTCTGCAGATTCCGGCCACCATCGTCATCTCCAGCGTGTGACAGATCTGGTAGCTTAGTCTCCACTTTTGCAGATTTGATAAGGTGCTCAAAGGGTATGATCTAAAGCGAACAGAGTATTACACTCTTCCTGTCTCGGTACCACATCGCGATCTCAAGACAGCGACATTCAGGATCAGGTATTTTCTCCATTTTCCTCTTCTATAATCAATTTTACTAGACCTAATTCAAAATTTCGTTGGTTTTCTCTTACTACCCACCTATTCAACATGATGTTTTTGTTGGTTTCAAGTATTTATTTGGTAAATGAGAACTTAGTTGATTATTCTTATGAATAACAAGAGGTGAGTTTCATCATTTTTTCATTCTCCTTTTCTTTTGTTATATGTCGTTTTCTTTTTTTGGATTGGTTTCTTTTCCTCAATGTACAAATCATTTTAGATATATCTGATTTCTTCACGATTTAACAAATTTATATATAAATATGTAGATATTAGTATGTATTTTTCTGGCAAATTCAACATTTTGATCTTTTGTCACTATTGATGTAACGACCCAAAATCACTAATATGGCTTAAGGGCCTTGATTAGTGTGCTAGGAGGGCATAATTGGCTTATGTGTGAATTTATTGATTTAATGCATGATTACATGATAAGCATGCTTGTATGATTATATGAATATAAATGTGATTAAATGTTATACTTGTGAGAATCACATTATTATGTGGGTAAATCTGCAGCAGGCGACTTGAGGCGATCCTAGGGAGCTAGATAGCGGGAAAGTCACAACGAGGCTTAATGCTTGACTTTGGACAAGTCAAGGGGTATTTCAGGTATCGGGTGGTTATTTAGATTACCGGGTTGTGAAAATAAATAATTGGAGATATATTCGAGGTTAGGAAGTTTAGGTGGGAATATTGGGGAATTTTACCATTTTTACTCCGGGGACGCTTCCGGTACCCCGAGCCTTGGGATTAACTTGATTGCTTAAGGATAGACTTAAGAAGATTTCAGAAAATAGCAGAACAAAATAAGACCGACTCTTTTCTCAGCCTTTTTCTCTCTCAAGGAAAAACTCTGAGAATTTTGGAGAAATTGCTGGAATTTCAGCTGGGATTTCAGAAGAATTCAGAGGGGAAATTAGAGGCTAGCTCAAGGATTATCCCAGGAACATTTAATCAAGGCTAAGGTAAGAACTAAACTGTGTTTTGAAGGTAGAAACTTTGAGCTTTTGGCTGAGTAATGAGGTGATTGTGATTTTGATGTTAAGGGCAGAATTAAGGTGGAAAAGCTTGGGAATTGACTTGGATTCTCCTTAGAGAAGTGGTTCTGCAGCTGAGGTAAGCTCTAATCTAAGGTTTAATGGCTGCGTTATAGTGTTTTCATGACTGGGTTTTGTATTCTTGAGTTAGAAAGTTTCAGTAATTGAAATGGGTTTTTGATGGGTTTCTAGCCTAGGGTTTAGCTGGGTTGTGTTGTTGGAATCTTGTGGGAAGTTTTTGGATAATTGAGTTGTGGAATTGGGGTAGTTTTGAGTGAGTTTGCATGAGGTTGGAGAGTTAAAAATGGAGGTTTTTCTGGGTTCTAAGGGGTCGGGCCGCGACATAGTTCTTGGTGAGCCGCGGCCCTTCGAAGCTGATGTGTGCTGAGGAATAAAGGCGGGCCGCGGCATGGTCTGAGTAGGGCCGTGGCCCTTAGCTGTTTTTGGGCATTGGGAGGTCTCTGGTTGGGGCCATGCCGCAGCATGGGTGGCTAATGCCGCGACCCTTAAGGGATTTTGGGATTTTGAGATTCTAGGCTTGGGAATTTAACCAAGGGTGCTCGGGATTGAATCTTTTACCATGTTTGATGAAGTTTAATGTTCCGGATACTAGAACTTTGTCTAGAATCTCATTTAAGATTGTTGATGGTATCCTTTATCTTGGTTGTGACTAGATGCTAAGCTAGGGCTCAGGGATCGGATCGCGCTCAAGGAGCATCGCTCGTAACTAGTTCACTTGGAAGCCAAAGGTAAGAAAACTACACCTGGTTGAATATTTGTAATGGGACTAAGGGTTCCCTATTGTGTATGCTTGAAAGGATGGTATTATGCCATGCAAGCTAATTAGTGAACCAACGGCCTAAGGGTGCCAAGGGTTACACTAGCGCACAGGGCGCGGCTTGGCCACTGGTAGCCGAGGACAGCTTAATATGCACTGAGCTCGGTTTAAGCGGGCCGGAGTCAGTGGGGTAAACAGAGGGTGCGGCCTAAGTTGTCGGCCTTGATTATTATGTGATATGCTATAAGTGAATGATTGCGTCCATGATTCTGAATATATGCTGAATGATTAATGTGGATTATTTGATGAAAGTCCATGCTTAGTGAATTTACTATCTGTTATTATTGTTTGTGTTACATATCATGTTTTCTTGCTGGGCCTTGGCTCACAGGTGCTACGTGGTGCAGGTAAAGGCAAGGGCAAACTTGATCAGCCTTGATTTGGAGAGCTCTGCGAGCGGAATGTACATGGCCAGCTGCTCAGCCGCCACGGTTGAGGTTTAAGCAGGGACGCGAGACCCAGAAATTGTTCATTTTTCCTTAGTATGGCTGACAGTTGTCCGTGTTTTGGGGAGTCTGTAATCTAACTTTTAAACTCTGTTTCTTTTGGGATCCCATGTATATAACTGCTTAATTATATAAAATGAAACTTTTGAGACCAAAACCTTTTTAACCCTAGCTCATACATGTTTAGTGACACGTTTTTAAATTAATGACTTGATTAGCAAGTCTTGCACCTTTATAATTACACAGTGTAGCGGACTCGGCTATCCAGGGCGTTACAGTTGAGGTTTTTTTTTGTTTTGTGAAGATATCTATTTGTAGAATTTTTCACTTTGTGTTTTAGTTTTACAATATTGTTTATCAACTTCTTTGTTTATTTTTTTTTTTTTTTATATATAGTCTCAAACAACATTCTTCTCTAGTATCGTTGTTTAGTGGTGTTTTTCTTCAAGGATGATATTGAAATGAAAGATCAAAGAAGAGATTTTGTGGATTTGGCATAGTAATACCAATCTTTTTTTGGCATTATTTGAATTTTCTTTTATTATTATGACAGTTATTTGTTTGTTATTTATTAACATAATTAATAATATTTTTAATGTTATGGTTATTTAGTTGTTGTGGTATGTTTTTGTTGTTGGAATTTTTTTCTTCTATGTTCTAGCTTGTTTTTTAAATTTAGTACGAGTTCTTTTTTAAGCTAAATGACGGTCCATGAGTTGAAATTTCTTCAGCAAAATTGTCAACACATATTGTTTATGTGTTTTTAAACTTTTGGATTTCAATATAAATAAATTATAGTATGATTAAATTATATGACTATGTGCATTTATTTTATTTTTTTTACCATAAATATTATTTAGACTATTAGAATAGCCTCGGACATTAAATTGTCAGTTGAGGGACAGTGATTGGCCTTTTAATGGCATTTTTTAAAGAATACTTTTATTACCAAATAAGAAACATATCCTGAATGTCATTTTTTCCTATTTTACTAATTAAGGATCTTTACTGTATAATTAAGAGGATTATTCTTCTCTATTTTGGAATCCCTTAAATAAAATGTAACATGTTTTTTCCCTAATTTACAAATTAGAGGTTTTTATTAGGGAATTTACCCCAAATATGGTAATTTCCCATTTTTTTCTACATTTACGTGATATTTTATGTTTCATTTACTAACTAACATATTATCTTTTAATTTCAACAAGAGAGCCCATGTAGCCAATTGCAATATATAAGTTCAATTGTATTAGATCTGTTCTCTTATTTTCTTTGGTGTGTTGTTGAAGTTAGATTTCTTGGTAGACTAGATCTATGGTGATTTCTCATTGGTATTTGAACTGTGGAAGATCGCAGATGTGTGAAATTCTGTAAATTGGTAAGGTTTAGTGTCGATTTATCATTTGATTAGATATATTATTTTATTTTCTTGCTACTTGAGTTCAATGTAATCAATTTTGACATATCATATCTTTCATAGAACTGATTGTAATGAGTTTTTGCATAATTGTTTATAATTTTTTTCTAATAGTAAATGACATTTATTTTATAACATTTATTACTTTTTAATATTAATTCGTTTTTTCTACCGAGGAATTTTAATTCAATAGTTGAAATTTTCCATTTATTACAATTAATATGGTTAATTAATTGAGACATTTTTCCAATTTTAGTAGAAAAACGTATATTATGGAAATTAAATGAATTTTATAATTAAAATTTTAATTGCTCCTTTATATTAATTAAGTGGTAATATATAATTAAAATTATTTTAACCTATTAATATTTTTATTACAATATTTTGTTTTTATATTTGGGAGTTAACTAGTATTTTATAATTAACCTAATATTGTTTTATCATTTTTATTATTAAGAGTGATTATGTTATAATTATGTTTTCTGTAGTTTCTTTATTTCAATTATATAGGTACAATGCACAAGAATCTTAGTTTTTCTCTTGGATATTGTTAAAGCCAAAAGGTATGTATCTCCTTAAGTCCTAAATTGAGTATATGATATCTTTTACATATCTTGTGCCTCTTAGGCTTGTTTTTTGTGCCTATTTGTAGGCTTGTTTGTGCCTACTTGTAGGCTTGTTTGTTGTGCCTGCTTGTAGGCTTGTTGTGCCTGATTGTAGGCTGGATGAATTAGTAGTCAAACACACAATATTGACTATTATAAAACTGTAATCAGGTTGCTAGTGGATTCCTTCAATTCTCTTTGGGTCAAAAGGAATTTTAGCTATCTTAATTGATTATTTTTAATTATTGGATATGGTTGTTTTGTTACTTTATTACTCTCAATCTCACTAGACAAAATTAATGGGGTTTAACCAAAGAGTAACCTTTGATTAGACCCCTAAACTTAAAAATTAATTTTATTTTTAAAATTTGAATCGAGGGAAAACCAAAAGATGGAACTTTGGCTTGATTTCCTATATTATAAAAGATTTTTTTTTATTTTACTTTTAAGAAGTTACTTATATTTGTTGGTTTGTGTTGCAGGTTTACTTATCAACTTTTCAAGCATAAACTCTACTGACACTAAAAGAGACTTTTCTATGCTCAAGCATAAACTCTACTGACACTAAAATAGACTTTTCTATGCTCAAGATTTGATATTCTTCTTGCGGCAGTTTCTTTGATTTTTCTTCAATTGTTTTTTGTTTAAAACAATAGTTCAACCTATTAAATTATCTGGGTATTAGTCATTTTGATATGAAAATTCTTTTGTCTAATTTCCAAGAGTATCTTTGCATACTCGTTGGCTAGACAATGAGTTTTGTTGGCTAGAGGAAATTCCTCCCCCAATTTGTACTCCCTATATTATGCATTCTGAATAAAATAAATTTATTCCCCACAAAAAAAAGGTACTTTTAAAAGCTCTGTTTTTAGCATATACATTGTTGCTTTGTAACTCACAAATGATTTTTGTCTCTTCTTTTGAGTGTATACAATAAATATGAGTGTTCTATTGGCTATGGTTTCCTTTCTTCATTGATTAGGCTTTAAATGTGTGTATTTTAACTCTGTACTGAGTTTGGTTGTCCTAATTAATATTTTAAGAACTCTTTGACCTTACTATTCTTAAGCTTGCTTAGTAGATTTGATTGTTTTTCATGTATTTATTGGGTTATTTTCTTGTAATGCAAATCAGGTGTCAGTGAAAATGCCTCAATGATCTAATATTATTGTGGTGTCCACGCCATGCTTCAATGTATTCATCTTTTTTATTTACAAGGAAGCTAAAGATACATTTGTTCGGATTGATCATAATTTTGGGCTATATTGTTCATTAATTTAGGAATATTTGTTTCTTTCTTGGTATTGATTAAATGTATAATAAATCTTGGATACTATATGATATCTCAATGAGTATAAGTTTTGTAACTATGTCATTGAATTTATAAGTTTTATTATTTTAATCTTTAAGTTTTTAGATTTTTATAAAAATAAATGTTTCATTTAAATCATAATTTTTAATTTAAAATAAATATAAATATAAATTAACTTTTTAAAAATTTAAAATATAACTTTTAAGGGTCTTCATTGCACGCCCTAAAAATATTCTTTTAGGCCATGCGAAGAGAGCCCTAAAACTTTATTTAAAGGCACTCAATGAGATCTTTTAGGACACGCATTGCAAGCCCTGAAAACATTCTTTTAGGACTCGCGAAGAGAGCCCAAAAAACTTACTTAAAGGCACTCAACGAGATTTTTTAGGCGAGTCCTAAAAACATTCTTTTAGGACGCGCAACACAAGTCCTAAAAAATCTCAGTTTTTAAGGCTCTAAAATAGGGGACTCGTGCCCCGCGAGTCCTAAAAACTTTTTTAGAGCTCGCAATGCAAGTCTTAAAAAACCCTTTTTGTAGTAGTGTGATACAAATTGCAAACAGATGGTACCAAATGATAATTATTATAAACATAGGGTGTCAAGTGTGTATTTCGATAAAATACAAGGTACCAAATAAGTATTTACCCATATATATATATATGGGTACTTTTAATGTTTACTACTCGTGGATGGATGGTTACTTTAACATTAATCATTGAATTAAGATCAATGATCTAAACTTTTGAAAGGTCTATCTGATGACATGACGGTCACATATTTATTAATTAAAGAATAAAAAAAAAATCTTATCTAATATTCATTTCTCCATTCCTTATTCATTCTTGATTCATTCATTTTATCCATTCCATGAGAAGAAAAAATCATTTTGGAATTAATGGGAATAATTATTGTGATAATTATCTTTCCAACTAATGTTTATTGCTTAATTAATCTAAAAATTTTGAAATTATTGATTTTATATATTTTCATTATTATTATAATCATTGCTCATCAAAAACTTGTTTAATGATTTATTGTAATCATCTATGGGTAATAATCATTGAGAAGTCTTCCATATATATAAATATAGAGAACTTCTTAGGTAGGGGCATTACTTCTGCCCCTACCATATGAGTGTTTTCTGCATACATTATAGTTATAGTAAGCATCTCAACAATTTTAGAAAAATTCTAAATAATTTATAATGTCTAAATCAGAGTTTAAATAGTTTGTTTTCCACTCATATAAAAAATATTAAATGCACGTGCAACTAACGATTTAAACTTTGATTTCGACAACATAAATGATTAGAAATTTCTCACAAATTGTCAAGTTACCTAATATAACTATAATATATCCTATTATAATAAAAATGCACCCGGAATAGTGGCAAAAGTAATGCCCTGACTAACACAAAGTACTATAAATATATTTATATCTCAGCTTTGTTGTTTCTCACTCTCATATCAAAATAAGTCAACCATGGCTACTTATTCTCCTCCTCGATCCGAAACCCCAAACCCCCACGTAGCAGTCCTTCCAAGCCCTGGCATGGGCCACATCATCCCCTTATGGAACCTTGCAAATCGTCTCGCCACCGACCATGGCTGCCATGTCAGTTACCTCAACATCACTGCTGAAGCGTCCCCTGCACAGATCCAGCTCCTAAGCTCACCGAACCTCCCTCCGACCCTTCACGTCATCGATATTCCTCCGGCTAAAGAACCAACCCAATTGCCTGACGACACCCTGGCTTTCACCCGCCTCTGCCACATAGTTGATGACAACCTCCGGGAACTGAAATCCATACTCCTCGATCTCGGAAAGCCCAAAGCTCTCGTCATTGATATCTTTTGCACCCAAGCTTTCGAGGTTTGTAAAGAGCTTTCGATTCCTGTATACACCTTTTATACTGCTTCCGCTGCTCTTTTTGCTTTCTCGCTTTATCTTCCTGTTATGGATCATGAGATTGAATGCGAGTTCGTTGATCTTCCCGAACCGGTTCGGGTCCCGGGTTGTTCACCAATTCGGACGGAAGACCTCATCGTCCAAGTAAAGAACCGAAAAATTGAGGAGTACAAATGGTTTTTGCTTCACTCCACCCGGCTTCCCATGGCGGCTGGAATGTTGTTGAACACTTGGAAAGAATTTGAACCTATCACACTCAAAGCCATAAAAGAGAACCCTTTTTATCACCAAATCCCTGCACCACTCTCTTATCCGATCGGGCCGTTGATAAAAGAGACTGAGCCGATTACTCAATCCGGCGCTGACTGCCTAGCATGGCTTGACAACCAACCTCCAGAGTCGGTCGTCTTCGTGGCGCTCGGCAGTGGTGGGAGCCTTACGGCAGCGCAGCTGACCGAAGTGGCATGGGGACTCGAACTCAGTGGGCAGCGGTTCATTTGGGTGATTCGTGCCCCGAACGACGTAGATCCTACGGCAGCGTTTTTTAACGTGGGTGACAAGACAAACAACCCCAAAACTTTTTTACCGGAAGGGTTCTTGGAGAGGACCAAAGAAGTAGGTCATTTGTTGTCGTCGTGGGCCCCGCAGTGTGAGGTGCTCCGCCACCAGTCAACTGGTGCGTTTTGGTCACACTGCGGATGGAACTCAACTCTGGAGAGTATGACATATGGGGTTCCGATGATTGCATGGCCGCTTTACGCCGAGCAGAGGATGAACGCCTCGGTTCTGGCAGAAGACGTCGGCGTGGCCGTCAAGCCAGCGGTGAATCCAGAAAAGGGAGTCGTTTCGAGAGAAGAGATTAAGAGGGTAGTGACTACGATAATCAAAAGTGAAAAAGGGAAGGACATGAGGCGTAAAGCTAGAGAGCTCAGTGAAAGTGCTGCAACAGCATTGAGCAGAAGCGAAAATGGATCTTCTTATGAGTCACTTGTTCGTGTGGTCCAGGAATGGAAAGGAAATTAGGTTTACAATAATGCGTTTGCTAAGTAAGTACATTGTGATAGCCTGGTTTTTGTTTTTAAGTTGTTTTACCGTCTTCTGTCCGGAGGCGGATCCTCTGTCCAAATTGGCTGTCCAATTCTCTGTCCGGAGGGGGATCCGAACACTGTGCCAACATCAGCGTTGCCATTTCTTTATGTATGTGGGTCCCAACTCTGTCTTTCGGCAACGTTCTCCACCGTTGGCAACTTTGCCAAATATTTTTTAATTGTCTTTGTACAAGTTTAATAAAATATAACATATTTGACATTTCTCTCAGTATGGGCATGGCTGCCAGTACTGGAGATGCCATAAGGCTTCGTTTGTGTGTGACACTTTGACAACAACAAATAAATTAACAATTGCATATTAGCCTTTCGAGATGTATAGTGCATATTAAAATATATATATTTATATAATAAACATATTTAGAAAGAAAAACAATTTTTTTTTTACAAAATCATAAAAGTTTTATTTATATACTTTTGAAGATAAAAAAAATTGTATATTAAACCCTTACTTTTAAAAAAAAATAATAGATGAATATTGATATAGTTTTTTGAGATCTTAGTTAAAAAATAAACTTTAAAATCATTTTTCTTATTTAAAAAATTATTCTAAATTTAAATATATATTTTATAATCTCCAATATTATTTATCTAAAAAGGAAAAAGAATAAACAATTTATGTTAATACTATACAAATTAATACAATATACATTCTTTATACAATTTTTCTTATCAACAGAGAAATATAAATAAATTATTTAATTACGTTAATGTTTCTTTTTAGTTCTTGGTTTAGTTTTTTTTTTCTTTTGCAATAGAAATAAAATAAAAAAGTAATTCTCAATCGATACTATCTTTACAAAAAATGTATTATAATAATTTTTAAATATAGTATAAATTTTTAAATATATAATATACAATATTTTTAGTCAATAAAAGTATATAAATAAAACTTTTATGTTTTTAAAGTTATATTTTAATATGCACTATAGATCTAGAAAGTATAACATGCATTTATTATTTTATTGGGTTCAGTTATTGGTTTTGGTGAAGGTTAATTTGTTGTTATCAAAGTGTTTCAAAGAAACAAAAAAAAAGAGTTTGACCAACGTGTATTTTGTCTCATTATTTGTTTAGACTCTGTATTTTGATAATTATTTTTTTGACTTTATATTTTCTAAAATATTTTAAATAGACCCCTAAATCCGATTCTGATCAAAGTTTTTTAAACTAAAATCACAAATAATTCATCAAACTAACAACTCAAAACAAAAATACAGTTATTCTGTCTAAGAACTGTGTTGTTATACTCAATTTTCTGTTCATCAAAATTAGATTTAGGGGCATATTTGAACCATTTTACAAAATACAAGATCCAAAAAATAATTTGTCAAAACACAGGGTCCAAACAAGTAATGAGGCAAAACACATAGTCTAAAAATGTATAAACCCAAAAAAAAAAGTGTTACAATCAAAATTTATTTTGACAACTCATGTAATAATATTTATCATTTTAAAAGTTAGTAAATTCTCACTAACATGAGTTGGGTTGGCTGGGTTGATTGGTTGGTTGAGTTGGCTGGGTTGATTGGTTAGCTGGGTTGGCTAGGTTGATTGGTTGGCTGGGTTGGCTGGGTTGATTGGTTGGGTTGGACTTCACTTGAAATATTTTTAAGTTTTTGGTAAATTTAATTTTAAAAATAAATAAATCATGTTCTTTCATCGTTCAACCTAATTAAGAAATTTAAAAATTTCTAAGTTTTTGGCTGGGTTGATTGGTTGGCTAGGTTGATTGGGTTGGACTTGACTTAAAATATTTTTAAGTTTTTGGTAAATTTAATTTTAAAAATAAATAAATAATGTTCTTTCATCCTTCAACCTAATTAAGAAATTTAAAAACTTCTAAACATATTCAATCAAACCTATTACAAATCTTAAAGAAGCATATTAAACATTAAACAAATATTACAATCATCCATAATATTGAAAAAAAGTTAAAGTGAACTAAAAAAGTTGACTTCATCAATCAACAATAATTATCATAGTCTTCTCCTTTCCCTTTATTTTGCTTCTAAAATTAAATAAATTAGGTATTGTTTGGTACACTACAAGATAAAACATTATGGATAATTCTGAAAAAATATCATAAAAAATAGTTTATAACACTTTACCAATTGCTAACATAGCCCATGTTATTAAAAGTCTAAACTTTTTTATAATAATTTTCAAGTGTTATTAATAGTGTTATAATTAACAATTTTTTTTTGTTACAACAGTTTTTCTTTGTTATAATTAACAGTGTTATAATAGTTTTTCTTTGTTACAAAATACATATGATATCTATTTATCAAACTTATAAATATTTTGTCAAGAGACAAACATTATGCTTATTTCATGACATTATTTAAGTGTTCTAAAAATGTTATTAAAGATTTTTTTATGACATTCAGTGCTTGTAATATTATATTAGTGATAACTTTGGTTAAAGTCGTTATTTAAAAAAACATATTTTTATTTATATTATATTTTAATAAAATTTATTTTTTGTACCTTGATAACAATATAATAAAAAAACATTATATCTACAAAAATGTCAATATCATCATATTAGATAGCTCGGTCCAAATACATATTACACTTAAGAAGTGAATAACTTTCAAAAAGTAAAATTTAGAGAATCAAAGTCATCGTAATAAACTTATATCTTAAAGGTTTAGCTAAAATTTGAACAACTCTTCCATGTTTCACTTAAAAAGTTAACATCGAAATCTAAAGATATTATGATGCTTTATTATTTCCATTTGATTTGAAAGCCTATTGCCGAGCCCACAGTGTATCACTACTTTCCATTTGATTCTCTTTATCTGTGTCTTGGTAAAAAATGAAACAACAACAATATTAATTCAGTATTCATAAATATTATATTCATGCATGGTTTAAACTAATAAAGCAAGCCAACAAGATTTTTCCATTATGGAAAGTTGAAAGGCATAAATTGCATAACTTGGGCAGGGGAAGTAATTATAGATGATGAACTAATACATCTAAGGCATACAAAAATATAATCTTTGAACAACAACCAGGTGTCAAATCCCAAACATGGGAAAACATATCCATACTCCAAAATTTTCCGAACCATTTAAAACTATCTACCATGTTTAGTATCACAAATCAAGGAAAATAGCTAGCAGACAGTATAATTTGAGCTTCAGATGTACAACTAATATTAACATGAGCATATTACTACAAGAGATCAATTTTGTCCAGCTTTAATTCTATGAACCATAATAACCCAAATTCAAAGAATCAATGGTCCATGATAAATAGTTTATCAGTTCAAAAAATAGTTCGTAGCCACAAATTCTTTTTTTGTCAAACATCTAGAAAACATAAGAGCAATTGGTACACATACTAGGAGAGCAAACAAACATTAATTTTTTTTTAGCTTTAGCAATAACATAATATAAAATTAATAGAACATACATGTAACGACCCAAAATTACTAATAAGGCTTAAGGGCCTTGATTAGTGTGCTGGGAGGGCATAATTGGTAGTTATGTGAATTACTGATAAGATGCATGATTATGTGATATGCATGATCCTATGATTATATGGATATGTGAAATGCATGTTTATGAGTATTAGATAAGCATGTGGGCCTTGTTTAGCTTGTAAGAGCATAATTGTAATTTTGGCCCATTGAGGGCATAAGTGTAATTATTTGTAATAAATTGTTGAGCCAAATTATTATGTGGATATATGTATATATATATTTGCAGCATACAGCACGAGGTGATCCTAGGGAGCAAGTTAGTGGGAAAGTCACAACGGGACCCGATATCTGACTCAGGGCGAGTCAAGGGGTATTTTGGGTAATAGACATTTATTTGGGTTATTGAGTTATGAAAATATATAATTGGAGATATATTTGAAGTTAGAGGGTTTAGGAGGGAATATTGGAGAAATTTACCATTCTTCCCTCAGTGACGTTTTTGGTACCCCGAGCTTTGGGATTAACTTAAGTAACTTAGGATAGATAAAACAAAACCAAGAAACAAATAGAATTTGGCCAGAACCGACTATTCTCTCTCTCACTCTTGCTTCCTCTAGAAACACACTTTCTCTCAAGCTAACCTTTGAAGCTAAGGTGGAATCTTGGGCTAGGAATTACTTGAATTGAGGCTAAGGACTTGGGGATTAGCTCAGCAACCACTAGGTGGATTCGTTCTTCAGTAAAGGTAAGCTTTTAATTAAGGTTTAGCACTTGACTTCTATGAATTGCTGGCTGTTCTAGGAGGTTTATGAGCTTTTTGGTTTCAAGGATTGAAGTGTGATTTTGATGAGTTTTTAGGCTAGTTTTCCTATGGGTTTTGCTGCTGGGAGTATATTGGAACTACTGTGATAATTAAAATATGTTATTGGGATGGTTTTGGGTTAGTTTGGTTGAGATTTGGTGGATGAAAATGGAGATTTTTTTGGGTTCGAAGGGGTCGGGCCGCGACTATATTCTTGGTGTGTCGCGGCCCTCTAGAACAGGTGTGTGTCAGGATGGAAGGGCGGGCCGCGGCATGGGGAGTGTAGGGCTGCAGCCCGTGTGTGTTGTTTGGGGAGGCTGGACCTGTGGTAGGAGGCGGACCGCGGCATGGAAGGCCTAGGGTCGTGGCTCTTAAAGGAATTTTTGGCCTTGAGGAGGTTTAAGGTGTGGGAACTTAACCTAGGGTGCTCGGGATCGATTCCACTACCGTGTTTGGTGGAATTTGATCTCTCGAAGGCTAGAACTTGGTCCGGAAACCTTTAATCATTTATTATTGATGGAATCCCTTATCATGGTTGTGGCTAGGTGTACGCTAAGGCTCGGGACAGGATCGTGCTCGAGGGTCGTCTTGCTTAATCAAAGCACTCGGAATTAAAGGTAAGAAAACTGCACCTGGTTGTGTGACTATGTTGGGACTAAGGGTTCCCTATACTTGTATGCAATACTGTATGATGGTATTATACCATGTGAACATGAAATAAATGGCCTAAGAGTGCCGAAATTAATATTGGCGCATAGGACGCGGCTCGGCCACTGGTAGCCGAGGACAACTTAATAATCACTGTGCTCGGTTTAAGAGGACTGGAGTCAGTGAGTTGAACACTGGGTGTAACACCCCACGTCACTATGGTTGCTTCCTAGAATAACGACTGGCCCTACAAACCAACACAAATCTTTCCAGCGTGCTTTGTCCTCACTCGCACGCTTCCTGAGAAAACTTCCCAAGAGGTCACCCATCATAAGATTGCTCCAGGTCAAGCACGCTTAACTTTGGTGTTCTCAAGTGACGGGCTACCGAAACGAAGATGCATCTTGTTGGCATAGGTAGTACCCACCAATCCATTTAAGCCATCTTCAACTGTGTAGTCTCATACCTACACAATCTTAGAATCATCACACTTGACCTTCCCCAGGCGGTGTGGGATTGCACAGCTTTACTCGATCTTTCCCTTTACGGATCACGGGATTCTGACTGTCACAATCACCCCCCCTTATGGGCCCAACGTCTATGTCGACCACACTTCCGGCTGGGTCAAGGCTCTGATACCATTTGTAACGCCCCACCTCACTATGGTTGCTTCCTGGAATAATGACTGGCCCTACAAACCAACACAAGTATTTCCAGCGTACTTTGTCCTCACTCGCACACTTCCTAGGAAAACTTCCCAAGAGGTCACCCATCATAAGATTACTTCAGATCAAGCACGCTTAATTTTGGAGTTCTCAAATGATGGGCTACCAAAAAGAAGATGCATCTTGTTGGCATAGGTAGTACCCATCAATCCATTTAAGCCCTCTTAAACTGTGTAGTCCCATACCTACACAGTCTTAGAATCATCACACTTGACCTTCCCCAGGCGGTGTGGGATTGCACAGCTTTACCCGGTCTTTCCCCTTACGGATCATGGGATTCTGACTCTCACACTGGGCTTGGCCTAAGTGAGCCAAAGACAATGGATTAAACAGAGGGTGCGGCCTAAGGGCGTTGACCCTAGTTTTTTCATGATGTGTGTACTGTTGTTAACTTGATGAATATGACATGATGAATATCTGGATGTTAGATCATTGATTTATCGACTGTTATCCCTGATTAAGTGAATGTTATAGCTTGCTGGATAATTGATTAATGTCTTGTAAATCATTTGATTATGCTCTGTGAATTATGTGGTTATCTATATTGATTGTGCTATGATGTTATAGTTTTCTTGCTGGGCCTCAGCTCATGGGTGCTTCGTGGTGTAGGTGAAGGCAAGGGGTAAGATGAATTAACCATGGGTTGGAGAGTTCTGGGGGCGAGGTGTACATTGTCAACTGCTTGGCCGCCACGGTCGAGGGATTGTATATGGACGGAAACCTAAAATGTGTATTTTGCCATTAGAGTGGCCTTTATTATTTATAACTTTTGAAAATCTTGTAAATATGTCATTTAAACCCTGATCTGGGATCCCATGTACCAAACATTTATTTTAATGAAAATTATTCGTTTATAACCAAAATATTTTAAACCTAACCTGTTTATGTCTTTAGATTCACAGTTTTATTTAAATGACTTGGTTAGCAAGTCTCGCACTATTTTAAACACACAGTATAACAGTCTTGGTTATCCAGGACGTTACAATACATGATCACATAAGCATAGTTTTTCTCTATTCTTTCTCTATAAGTAAATAAATAGAATAGCCATAAACAGACAAGTATGACCTTAATAGAACCATAAACACTACTTCTCTGTTCTTTCTTTTCCTTGGACAGATTCACATCATCACATAAGTATACAAGCAAGAGTATAATTGTTTTTCTTAATCTATGCTAGTCTTAACAAGTACTTTATGCATGATTGAATAAATTGACTTGTTTTTTTACCTCAATCTTCTTTAATTGAGTTTCCACATATGCTTTCTTACTATTTTCCTAAGCTCCAATGAAAGATAACTTCTTCTGCTCAACATCATCAAAGAATTTCCTTAAGTAACAAGGCACCAGCCAAATTGAAATCATATTTAAACAACTATTTACTAGTAATACTTAAATTAATAAGATGCTCTGAGACTTGAGTACTTAGCTCATAGATATTTAATTTCTGGCTATACCATTAGCCAAGTTGATGAACCAGAACAAGTCAAAACAAAATAACCATTAGCCATTAATCGTAAAAAAAAAAAAAAAATTTAAAAAGTTGAGAAAACTCTTACTTGTTCTCTACCTTGAACTTTTCACTTTACCATGCCTTGATAAGAGATAACCTTTTCTCTGTGGCAACCCTTGCAAGCACAACATCTTAAAAAAAAAAGTAATAGTTGATATGAAAAAAGTTGTATTATTCTTAAGAAAGATAAATATAGTTTCCTCATGTTCCCGAACAAGAATTTGATGATTCAATAGGGGCCACTATAGACAATTAAAATAACAAAACAATATTAATTAAAGTCTTCCAACAGCCATTCACAATCAAACAATGAAAACAAATTCAATCAATCAAGAAAGATGCAAACTGGGATTTTCTATCTTTTAGAACACACGGGACAAATTAAAAGACCACGTACAATGACAGCCAGTAAGGTCAATGAGTCCAGCTCTCTGTTTGTAACAGAACACACTCCATCCGAATAAAAATGGTGGAAGATCAAATCTCATCAACACCATGTTATATCATCAACACTATGTTATGTCATGCTATCCTCCACCTTTGTGTGTTATCAAATGTTATTACGGAGTGCTTAATCATCGTGATTGCTTTGTATGGGATATGGGATTGATTTGCATGGCTGTCAATATATTCTATTTAAGGCATAGCTATTTAAGGCATAGTTAATTTTTAGTTTCCGTTTCTAGTTTCCGTTTTTTGATGTATCGTGTATATATACATATCTTCTTCTATGAAGAAGATACAGAGAAATAACAATTGCCCAAATATTATCATGGTATCAAGAGCCACCACCTAAAATATCACAATAATGACCACCAAAGATGGAACACCATCATTGCCGATTACACAAACAGAGGCAAAGATTGATGCTAGTTCGCCGTTTTATTTAGGACCGCAGGATCGTCCGGGAGACTTCATCACTCCGGTGTGGCTCCGACTTGATAACTTTGATGATTGGGCACATGCTATTCATGTGGCTTTGTCCTCTCGGCGCAAGTACGGCTTTCTCGACGGTACGATCACGGAAATGAAGCCACCATGCACGAAGGAGGATTGGGTTTGTATACAGTGTACGCTTGTTTCATGGCTTATGAATACCATTGATCCAGAGGTAAGATCTATGCTTTCGAATTACGACAATGCCAAACTGTTATGGGATGATTTAACTGAACGGTTTGCGGTTGTCAATGGTCCAAGAATACAACAATTAAAAACTGATATTGCTCGCTGCGAACAGTCCCAATCGATGTCGGTTGCGACGTATTACAGTAAGTTGAAGGTACTTTAGGATGAACTGAGTAATTATGAGCCTATTTTACGTTGTCATTGCGGTCAGTGCACATGTAATCTCGGCAAGGCTCACGAGAAACTGCGAGAGGAAGAACAACTTCATCAATTCTTGATGGGATTGAACTCCGAATATTACAGCCAGATTCGGTCGACTTTGCTTTCTCAAGATCCTTTGCCTAGTCTTAATCGTGCATTTCAACAAGTTGTTCAAGATGAAAGGGTGCGTGGAATGACTCGTACTAAGAATGAAAAACAAGATATTGTGGGGTTCGCAGTTCGTACAAATGGTCGGGGACGTGGTCGTGGTATTGAGAAGGTAGACAAGTCGGGCTTGGTTTGTTCTCACTGCCAACGCTCTGGACATGATGTTGATAGTTTCTTTTTGGTTATTGGTTACCTAGATTGGTGGGAGGAGCGGTATGGCCCGCCGCCAAAATCAGAAACTAAGAGCGCAACTGGAAAGTTTCCAGCTTCCCGTTCTTCACTTGCTGCTAGTAGGGGTCGAGGGGGGGCTCGCGCACATGCTACGGTTGCACCAACCACTGATGGTCCAATCAATGCATCACCTTCCTCCGCTACAAATGAGACCCCTCCTGGTTTTAGTGTCGCGCAATGGCAAGCGTTGGTTGCGGCATTTGGTAATTCTCAAACTTCAATAAATCGATTGAATGGTGAGTTTGATAATACATCTTGGATAATTGATACTGGTGCTTCTAATCATGTCATGGGGAATATTTATTTTTTGACTAATATACAAGATGTGAGTGCTTGTCCTGTGGGCCTTCCAGATGGACAAAGTGTTTTAGCCACTAAGCAAGGCAATGTGAAACTAACGAACAAAATGTATCTTAATAATGTTCTTTATGTTCCCAAATTACATTGCAATTTAATTTCAGTTTCGCAACTCAATGATGATATGAAATGCTTTGTCCAATTTTCGTCTCATATGTGTGCTATACAGGACCTACATTCGAGGGAGCTGATTGGAATGGGTGAAAGAAGGGATGGACTTTATTATCTTCAACCGGTGCCAAGCGTTCAAGCAACATTGGTTTCGGGATCATCTTCGATAAATCTATGGCATAAGCGTTTGGGACATCCTTCTGAGAAAGTCGTAAAATCACTTCCCTTCATTAGTAGTTGTAAGGAACATTTGAATAAAGCATGTGAAGTTTGTCATCGTGCTAAGCAGTCTAGAGAGTCTTTTTCTTTGAGTACCAACAAAGCATCAAGAATTTTTGAATTAATACATTGTGATTTATGGGGTCCTTATAACACTCCATCATCGTGTGGAGCACACTATTTTTTTACTTTAGTTGATGATTTTTCTCGTGCTGTATGGGTCTATTTATTGGTTGATAAAACAGAAGTTTTTAGATGTTTTATGTCCTTTATTTCTATAATTGAGCGCCAATTTTCACAAAACATCAAGATAGTGCGGAGTGATAATGGTACTGAATTTAATTGTATGAAGGACTATTTTTTGGCTAATGGCATTTTATTCCACACATCTTGTGTTGGCACACCTCAACAAAATGGGTGAGTAGAGAGAAAACATCAACATATTTTAAATGTTGCTCGTGCTTTGCGTTTTCAAAGGAATTTACCAATTTTATTCTGGGGGGAGTGTGTCTTAGCTGCGGCACATCTTATAAATAGAACCCCCTCTAGTGTGCTTCATAATAAAACTCCCTATGACATTTTGTTTGGTTCCCCACCCTCGTATGATGACTTGCGTGTATTTGGTTGTTTGTGCTTTGCTCATAATCAAAAAGCAAAGGTGATAAGTTTGCGAGTCGCAGTAGAAAGTGTGTTTTTATTGGTTATCCTTTTGGGAAAAAGGGTTGGTTGTTATATGATTTGGACAACAAGATTTTTTTCGCCTCTAGGGATGTTCGTTTCTATGAAGACACTTTTCCCTATTTGGATGATGAACCTCCTATGTCCGTCTCTCTTGAAACTTTGGATGTCGAACCCTTTCTGCTAGATTTTCATTTTGTCGATGAGGGTGGGGTACCAGGAAAAATAACTGAGGCTTCTAGTGAGCCCAGTTCATCTACGCCACCACCAACACAGTTGCCTTTTATCTCAGTGGATGAGGCTATCCCGTCTAATAATGATTTGCACGACTCTCCTTCTGCTTCTGTTGACTCTCATGTTTCAACTATGGGTAGAGGTATGAGAACTAAAATTCCTTCCTCCAAATTGAAGGATTTTGTGACACATACAGTGATTAAGAAAGGTCCATCTCCCTCCTCACCTGCTTTCTCTCCTCCCTCGGGTACGCCTTTTCCTATAGCACATTATGTAAATTGTGACAAATTTTCTGCGAAACACCGAAATTTTCTTTCAGCTGTTACTGCTGGGGTGGAACCACAGTCTTTCCAGGAGGCTGTGAAAGATGCAAGTTGGCGTCGTGCTATGCAAATGGAGATTCGGGCTTTGGAAGATAATGGTACATGGACTATGGCTTCTCTTCCTCCTAGAAAGAAGGCTCTTGGCAGTAAATGGGTTTACAAAATCAAGTACCACTCTGATGGTACCATTGAGAGATTGAAGGCGCGGTTAGTTGTCTTTGGCAATCATCAGATTGAATGAATTGATTACAATGAAACTTTTGCTCCAGTAGCAAAAATGGTACCTGTCCGAGCTTTCTTGTCCATTGCTGCATCAAAAAATTGGGAACTACATCAAATGGATGTTCACAATGGTTTTCTGCACGGTGACCTTCACGAGGAGGTGTATATGAAACTTCCTCCTGGTTTTGAAACTTCTGATCCTGGCACAGTGTGTAGGCTTCAGAAATCTCTGTATGGTTTGAGGCAAGCTCCTCGTTGTTGGTTTGCAAAGCTGGTTTCAGCTTTGAAAAGCTATAGTTTTCTCCAATCTTATTATGATTATTCTCTCTTCACTTATACTAGGGGTGCTGTGCAGATTAATGTGCTTGTTTATGTTGATGATTTGATCATCTCTGGTAACGATTCTGCTGCATTGCATGTCTTTAAGACCTATCTCAGTAATTGTTTTCATATGAAGGATCTCGGCGTATTGAAATATTTTTTGGGTATTGAGGTTGCTCGCAGTCCTCACGGTTTGTTCTTATGTCAACGCAAGTATGCCCTTGATATTATATCTGAGGTCAGCTTACTGGGAGCCAAGCCAGCTGATTTCCAATCGAACAAAATCATAGACTTGCGCATGCTAAGGAAGACTTGCTTGTGGAGCCTGAATCCTATAGGCAATTGATGGGTCGTCTCATTTATTTGGATGTCACGCGTCCAAACTTATCTTACTCTATTCATGTTTTGTCTCAATTTATGCAACATCCAAAGCAGGAGCATTGGGACGCAGCCATTCGAGTTGTTCGTTATTTGAAAAGTGCCCCAGGCCAGGGAATTTTACTTCGTTCAGATAGTGACTTGTCTTTACAAGGTTGGTGTGATTCTGATTGGGCGGCATGTCCTCTCACTCGCCGATCTCTCACTGGTTGGATAGTCTTTCTTGGTCAATCTCCTATTTCCTGGAAAACTAAGAAGCAACCCACCGTTTCTCGCTCCTCCACGGAAGTTGAGTATCATTCTATGGCCTCTATTACTTGTGAGTTGAAGTGGTTAAAAGGTTTGTTGTTGAGTCTAGGGGTGCATCATCCAAAAGCCATTCCTGTGTTTTGTGATAGCCAGTCTGCTCTTCATATTGCTCATAATTCAGTTCATCATGAACGTACGAATCATATTGAAGTGGATTGTCATTTCATTCGTGACGCAATTCAGGAGGGTCTTATTTCTCCTTCCTATGTCTCTACTACCGAACAATTGGCAGATATCTTTACCAAAGCCTTGGGGCAGAAACAGTTTGATTATCTACTTCACAAGTTGTGCATCTCGGATCTTCATGCTCCAACTTGAGGGGGGTATTACGGAGTGCTTAATTATCGTGATTGCTTTGTATGGGATATGGGATTGATTTGCATGGCTGTCAATATATTCTATTTAAGGCATAGCTATTTAAGGCATAGTTAATTTCTAGTTTCCGTTTTTTGATATATCGTGTATATATACATATCTTCTTCTATGAAGAAGATACACAGAAATAACAATTGCCCAAATATTATCAAATGTCAACAAAAAGGAAAATTTGTCAAATATGTAGAATATTTGCAAACTGCTATAATTAAAATACGTACAAAGGATTGAAAATGACAACACAATATTCTTTTGGCTTATTCATAACATTCGGGGGTTTCTTCCAGATAGTAGTGTCTTCTAAATTGCATAATGAAGCTTGGCATTCCTTTTTCAAATTGAAAGTAATCTTCCAGTGCCTAGTTCTCTAGAAATTATAGTTATCTATTGTGACCTTTCATGATTCTAAAATGCAAATAGTGCAGTTGAGGAAGTACTGAAATAGTACAACAAAACATTATTTGTGAAGAAAGCTACAGATGGATAAAATTCTATACATTACAGAATATCACTCTGTTTTAAAATTAAAACTAACACTATATATAAATATATATATATATATATATATTACATTTAGTTAAAATGGGGATGCCATCCAGTTAATGACTCTTATGCTCACCAAATGCAAATGTCACTTACCAGATAAACTATGTTAAGGACTTACAACTAAGTTCTTGAGAAGCATACCCCACCATTGCCTGAACATATTAAAATGTCACAAGACAATTTGATCTTTTAAAGTCTATCCTCACACTCCACATTATTAAAAAATATGCATAAATATATTTATGAAAAGAAAGAGTTTTACAAAAAAGGAAGCAAAACACTAAAAGTTGTTTTTGATCCCATGTTTGCTCTATGCTATCTCTAAGACATACTGAAGAAAATTAGCCATATTGAGGTATTGAGGGTTCGTTAGAAAGCAAATAAATTATGACCATGTCTATATCATCCTATTCCTAATGTTGATTTTTTTTTTTTTTTTTTTTGCAATAACATAGTCTAGTTGATTAAATGCAAACTTTTCTCTAAACCAAACTACTGGTCAACATAGATTTGTGGAATTAATTTCTGGTTTATGAACCAATGACTGAAGTAAAACTAGAATTCATGTAAATAACAATGGTAAGGGCATATAATAAGAGCATATAACAGTAGACAAACTTTACAATTGTACCAAAAGTTTGGTAGTGGTGAATACTCAGCACAATGCGGCTGAGGGGAAACAATTCATTTATATACTCTGCAACAATAATACAACCACTAATAATAATGTGACAGGTGGCCCTATTGCTGGTTTTAGGGAGACCACCAAAACAGAGAAAGACTAATACAATTCATATATAACTAACTGTATTACATTTACTAATAATCTGATAATTAGCTATTAAGTAACTCATTATTCTTAACACCACCCCTCAAACGAGAGGGTGAGCTTTTCACACCGAGTTTGGAAACTAAATACTGGAATCTTGAATGAGACAGTCCTTTTGTCATGCAGTCAGCAATCTGGTCTGTTGAGGGAATATATCTAACTTCCAATTCCTTGTTCATAACCTTGTCACGAATGAAGTGAATGTCCAGCTCGATGTGCTTAGTCCGAGTGTGATAAACGGGATTCGATGCAAGAGCACTAGCACTAGTGTTGTCGCACCAAGCTACTGGTTTTTCCAACAGAGGAAATTTAATTTCTCTGAGCAATGACTCTATCCACGTTATTTCAGCACTAACATGAGCAAGAGCTCTGTATTCCGATTTGGTACTGGATCTTGAGACTGTCGCCTGTTTCTTTGATGACCAGGATACAAGCGTGTCACCAAAATATACACAATAGCCTCCAACTGACTTTCTATCATCAACATTGCTGGCCCAATCTGCATCAGAGTAACCCACTATGTTCAATCGTTCACTACAGCAAATGTGAAGTCCCTGTGTGTGAGTTCCCTTTAAATACCTTAAGACCCTCTTCGCTGCCTTCCAATGCATGTCTGTTGGTGCTTTAAGAAATTGGCTAAGAAAGTTTACAGTGTAGCTTATATCCGGCCGTGTGTGGCACAAGTATTGCAGTGCCCCAATGAGACTTCTATAGACTGTAGGATTTTTCATTTCAATTCCATCTGTAATAGACAGTGATTTTCTAGTAGCTATAGGTGTTGGACAAGACTTCAAATGTTGTAAGTCGTGTCTTTGCAGTAAATCTTCAATGTATTTTGTCTGAGTAAGATAGAGCCCTGTTCTGTCTCTTGATACTTCAATCCCAAGGAAAAAATGCAGCTCCCCAAGGTCTTTTAGAGTGAAATATTCATTCAGTTTTTGAACAAACTCACTCATTTTTTGGGTATTATTTCCTGTGACAATAATATCATCCACGTAAATTAATACTAGAATGATGATGTCGTTGCTGATGTAGAAAAATAGGGAGGTATCGGCTTTGGAGTTTCTGAAATTCCAGTCTAATAATGTGTTCTTCAACCTATCAAACCAAGCTCTTGGAGCTTGTTTAAGTCCATACAAAGACTTATGTAGCTTGCATACATAATCTGGTTTTTCTGGGTCCTCAAATCCCTCGGATTGACACATATATATATATCTTCTTCTAAGTATCCATTCAGAAAAGCGTTATTAATGTCTAACTGTCTAACAATCCAGTTTTTAGATACAGCAATACTCAGAACAATTCTTACTGTGGAGGCTTTAACTACTGGACTGAAAGTTTCGCCATAATCCAATCCTGCTCTTTGGTGGAACCCTTTGGCTACCAATCTCGCCTTATACCTCTGAAATGAACCATCAGCATTCCTTTTAATTTTTAGCACCCACTTACAGCCAACCAGGTTGTACTCTTCACGCCTGGGAACCAATGTATAAGTTTTATTTTCCTTCAGTGCTTGAATTTCATCACTCATTGCCTTTTTCCAGCCACTTTGCTTCAAGGCTTCTGGAATACTAGTTGGCTCCTCGAAAATTGGTGTCCACCGTGACTCACCAAGGTATGTTTTTGGTTTGAAAATCCCAGCTCTTGCTCTTGTAATCATTGGATGTGAAGGGCCCTTGCTAACTGATGTTTTTTCCATGGCAGTATCTGTTGTTGTTCCAGTGTTCATTTCATTTTCTGGGCAATTTTCTACGTTTTCTTCAGTGCATATTTCATTGTTGGTAATCTCAGGAACAATGAGCCCGTGGTCAATAGAATCAAAAGCTGAACTTGTTGAGTTTGGATCACTAACCTCAGTTTGAGAAGGTGCTGCTGCTGGAGTTGTCGTGGGAGATACTTGAGATGGTACTGAAGCTCTTTTTTCTTGTGTAACTTGGCTGAAGGATTTGAAATGGATATTTGGAAGCTGGGACCAAGACTCATTCTGAATGACTAGTTGTTTTTCAGGTGCAAAATTGTTTAGAAAACCAGTTTGGAATGGAAACTCTTTTTCATTAAAAACGACATTTCTGGATATGTACACACGGCCAGTGGAACTTAGGCACTTGTAACCTCTATAGGAATCATTGTAACCCAGATTGACACACTTTAGTGAGTGGAATTGAAATTTGTGATTTTGATAGGGTCTTATACATGGATAGCAAGCTGCACCGAAAGTTTTTAGCCGTTTGTAATCTGGTTTTCTGTAATAGAGTGTCTCAAATGGTAATTTCTCATTAAGTATTGGTGTTGGAAGTCTGTTTATTAAATAGACAGAGGTTTGAAAAGCATCTACCCAGTATTTGAGTGGCATTTTGGCTTGAGTAAGGAGAGTTAAACCCATTTCTACTATATGTCTATGTTTTCTTTCAGCCCTGCCATTTGGGCTGAAGTGTGTGGACAGGAATGTTGAAAATGAATGCCACTGGTTTTAACTAAATTTTCGAACACCTGGTATTCACCCCCCCAATCGCACTTAATGCTTTTGATTTTGGTCTCAAACTGGTTTTCAACAAAGGCTTTAAAATCAGTGAATGCTCTTAGTGCATCAGATTTAAATTTCAATGGATAGAACCATGTATATCTACTGAAATCATCAATGAAATGTATGTAGAATTTGAAGTTTGTATTAGATGCAATTGGGGCAGGTCCCCACAGGTCAGTATGGATCAACTCAAGAACTTTAGAAGCTCTATAGGTAGATAATTTAAATGGCAATGCATGAGACTTCCCAAACTGACAAGCTTCACAAAAATTTTCAACTTCATTTCTGGGAATTTTTACATTGTTTGAATCACAAATACATTTAAGGACCCTAGATGACGGATGGCCAAGACGCCTATGCCAAACATCTTTCTTGGAAATTTGAGAATTAGTTGAATGATCAACACTTGATTTTGACATGTTTGAGACACCAAAAAAGAAATGAAAAAGTTTCTGACCACAACCAGATTTGTTGCTCGAAGATTTGAGATGATATAAACCATCTTTAAGCACTCCTTCCAGCAGCACCTTCTTTGTGACCTTGTCCTTCACAAAACAACAGCCAGAATGAAATTCCACAAATGTATCATTATCTGAGGTTAAGCTTGATACACTGATCAGATTTTTTGCAATTTTTGGAACCAGTAATATGTCATTCAGCAGTAGAGATCTAGACACATTATCAGTATTTAATTTGCCAAAACCAATATGAGAAATGTTAAGCTGATACCATCACCTACAACCAGTTTTTCCTTACCACCATAGTCATGTGTTCTGCATCATTTTGTTTTCATCTGCTGTTACGTGATTGCTGGCTCCACTATCCACAAACCATGCCTCACTGTCAACGATCTCAGGCGACGCAATGTAGGCGGCTACTTGCTGGTTTTGTTTCGAATTCACAGAGTTTCCAGTTTTTGGATCTGAACCCATATACGACTCGTCGTATCTGTTGTAGCAAATGGCGGCTGAATGGCCATAACGACCACAAACCTGACACGTTGGTTTGGGTCCAGAGAATCTGCCTCCACGACTTCGTCCACCACCTCTAGTATAGCTTCCACGGTTACTTCCTTGGGTATTTTGACTGAAATTGTAATTGCTTCCACGTCCACGACCGCTACTGTTGGATCTGTTTGCTAGATTCACATTTGGTGACCCAGATAAGTTTCCCGACTTGTTGATACTCAGATTTTGGAGTCGCTCCATCTTGTTGTCGAAGGCCAGTAGAATGCCTTGAAGTTCTTGCCAGGTGGTCGAGGTACGGGCTTCAATTTGTACCACGATAGGCAAATATTCAATGTCCAGTCCTGAGGTCACATTGGCGATGAGTTGGCTTTCTGGGTAAGGCTCTCCTGCTAAGGCTAACGAATCTGACCAGCTTTTCTTCTGCTTTAGGTACTCCTCCATCGATGTCGACCCTTTCCTGGTTGTCTGAATCAGTGTTCGAGTTTCGTCCATTTTTGACTTTGAGTGAGCTCCATACAAATTTTCCAAGGCTTTCCACAGAGCAGCTGCCGATTCACATCCCATTACTTCCGTGGCAATACCTTCACTCATGGAGCTATACAACCACCCCATCAACAGTTGGTCACCCACGATCCAGTGTTCAAACTCTGGGTTTATTGTTACTCCAAAACCTGGTTCACCTTCTTCAGATGTTGGCGCTGGTACATACTCCGGAGGGCACGGTCGGGTTCCGTTCACGAAACCATCCAGGCGATGACCACGAATCACGGTTGACACCATGGTTTTCCAAAGAACATAGTTCTTTCGGTCAAGCTTCAGAGGAAAGGGTTGATTGAGTGTATTGAAGGGCTGAGTGTAATTTTGTGGGGTCGGAGCTGGTGAGCTTGCAGCACCTGTTGCAGCTGTGGTGGTGGCCTGAGGTGTCTGAGAGTGTGAAGACATAGTGCAGAGCGTGAACCTCTGCTCTGATACCAAGAAAAACTTTACAATTGTACCAAAAGTTTGGTAGTGGTGAATACTCAGCACAATGCGGCTGAGGGGAAACAATTCATTTATATACTCTGCAACAATAATACAACCACTAATAATAATGTGACAGGTGGCCCTATTACTGGTTTTAGGGAGACCACCAAAACAGAGAAAGACTAATACAATTCGTATATAACTAACTGTATTACATTTACTAATAATCTGATAATTAGCTATTAAGTAACTCATTATTCTTAACAACAGTGCTAAGTCCAATTTATAGATTTATTGGATTTGGACTATATATACAATGACAAGGGGAGAATTCAAACAAATAATTGGCACTTGAGATTGCGTAAGCGCTAGTCAATTTGATTCTTGATCTACCAAGCACGTCAATTTGATAGTAGAAAAATAAAGTAGGACAATAATTAGGTTAGGATTCTCATAGACATATTATGCCAGAAATTACAAGTATGTGTTCAGTAAAGAGAATAAAGGATATAATTCTCTTCCAATATTCTCATGGACTAAAATGTTGTAGTGACTGCAAAAAAAAAATCCAATATTCTAAATATTAGCAAACTTTACTTTCAAGTTATATCTTGATAGTAGTAGTGATACAAACCATGTAAATTTGTCAATGGAAAACAAAAATATTGAGTGGTATTTAAAAAGCATTTGAGAAACTAAAATCTACAAAAATGCAGCCAAGGACACGGTATTGAAAAAGCTTGAATAACATCTTGTACATATTATTTTAAAGTCTATATATATCACAAAAGCTTGTTTCAGATCATTCATGGAAAGGAAATCCAAAGATATATATATATATATATATTTATATATATATATATATATATATATATATAAATAACTAAGCTATATATGCTAGTTGTTTTATACCTTCAACAGGGCATCAACAGAATTTGAAGAAAGATCATCAAATCAATCACTGCCAAGACAAATGTCATTTATTATTAAAAAGCTTCAATTTGAAGTACCTCAAATAAATCTTTTTATTTCAGATTAGACAAAAAAAAAAGATTATTACAACTTACAACTTCTCCTGGGTCTTGACAAAAGGAGGACAAGAAAAGGCTTTTATTATTGTTATTTACTAACACTGAAGTTGCCATGACTTAGTAGCTCCACAAATGACATCAACAAGAGGGTGTCTTGATACAAAAGCTTCATAATCACAAATAAAATCACATGAAAATATGTATTAATCAAGATACTCCTGTAGATAGCAGTTAAGATATAACTGTAGTGTCCCAGAATTTTTACTTAGCTAGATAGTAGTAGTAGTTAGTATTAGTTTGTAGCATGTTAGTTTCCGTGGATTTTGATTCAAGTCGGGACTTAGTTGGAAACTCACAGTAACAGTTATGGATTTTATAAGTTTAACCTATAGTTTAGAAATATTAATTATAACATAAGGTTTAATTAATATTGCTGGTCCTAGAAATATTAATTATTATAACCTAAGGTTTAGATAAAATTATTAAGAATGTGACACTTGTGATAATCATGTTTATTAAGGATTTAAATATTTTTATGAATAGTTTAAATAAAAGAAAGATAGCTCTAGAACCTTCCAACAGCTGTTAGGATCACGTTTTGACTCAGTCAAAGCTGTTTAATCAATTCAAAATAGGCTGAAAAAGTGCAAATACGTGTTTGATATATCAACGTATGCCGATATATCGCCTACGGAAGATACGAAAAACACGTCGACTTTGCACGAACGAACGAACGAAGCTCGGGAATATGGGGGAGGCGATATATCGCCTATGGGGAGCAATATATCGGCTCCAACTCACAATTTTTTGAAAGTTTATTTTTTAAAATTTAAAAATAGCCTTAACCACTAGGACCTGCCCTTGAACGATTTTGACCGAGTTATGGGCGTCTATTGAATAAAAATTCAAATCTTTTTCATTTTATATTCATTTATTTATTCAAATTAAAATGGGTTAGTTTCACTCCTTGAACTCTATAAATAGGACCTAGTACTCAGCCATTTTCTTCATTCTTCAAGCACTTGTTCAGAGCCTCCAAGCTACTAAGATTACTATAGAGAGAGAAACACTTGAGTTTTGGGATAAAAGCTTTTCCAATCTAAGTTTTTCTAAACACTTGGGAAGTGAGATATAGTGTTATTTCGGTATCGAGGTTTAGATTAAGTCATAAGATCATTCAAGGTATTCTTATCCTTAAGTTCAGTTTTTCATAGTTCTTTAGTTTTCTTTTATTTTCTTTCAGATCTTAACTCTTGTTTATAATTCTTGGTTAGGTGCTTAAGTTTCTTAAAACTTAAGGTTTTCGGTAAGTTTCTTCTTTGATGGTTTAGTTCTCTTTTTCATCTCCTTTCTTTAGAAACTCATGGTTTTATTGTTGGTTTTAGGAGTGTTCCAAATCCCATTCTTGTCTCCATATCCTGGTTTTTGGTAAGGAAAATAGGTTAGATTATATGTGTTTATATGTTTATGTTATGATATGTTTTATGCTATGATATGTATATGTATAAATATGTTGTAGTCCTTGGGCATATGACTTGCTTAGATAGCAAGCCCCAAGAGTTTTTATCATCTTCATGGTTTAGAATTATGATTTACCCTACCTCGATTAGTAGACAGAGGACCTAGATGGGTTATCATATACTATAGTGTGATCTAACCTACCTCGATTAGTAGACAGATGACCTAGATGGTTTTATCACATGTCATGTTAATGAGTTAATGGTCATTAATATTGTAGTCCTATATGATATATGTTTTTATAGTCATATATTTTATAGTATATATTTATGATATAGTCTTATGTCTATGATTTATGATATATTTTGTTAGTAGATTTTCTTTGCTGGGCATTAGGCTCATTCCTTTATTTTTATCTTGATGCAGGAAAATAATTATGGAAGGCGGTAAAGATTTGTGGCAGCTTGGCATGTGTGTTGAGGATAAATGGATTGAATGGACTACGTGACGATCGAGGATGACGTTATTTTTAAGTCTTTTGAATTATATTTCTTTTGTATTTCCACACTTAGTATTTAAACAATTAATTCAAAGTTATGTTTTATGTTTTATAACAATGGGATCCCATACATTATTTTGTATTTCATATACTATTTTGGGTTTTAAATAAAGTTACGTTATTACAGATGATGTATTTCAAAATAGTAGTTATGTCATAGTAGTTTTTAATGGTCTAATATCTTATTCCTTTTTAAAAAATATATATTTTCAAAATCAACCAAAATATCTTAGATATTTACCATAACTTTAAAAATCAATATCTAATTTTTGAATAAAAACAATCAATTTTATCAACATGGTTATAAAAAAAGATATTTTGATAATTTGAATTAATTTAACAAAATAAATTAATAAAAAGATAATAATTTAAAATTAAGATATTTTTTGCAATTTTTTTTTTTTGTGAAAAAGCCTGTCGCGGGCTCTGCACGGGGCCGCCGTACAGCCCCAGCGACTTTTTACTGTGCCCAGCACACAAACTGCCCAATCAATCCAATTTTTTTTTAATTTTGTGCAATTTTTTAATCCTAAAATAAACCAAATCCAATCAATTATGATAAACATATCTCAAAATTCATTAAACATATTCATGCATGAAAATATTGATTACTAAGGCTCTGAGGCCAGTTGTTGGGAATATATTTTACAAGATCATAAATATTTTCATGTATGCTTCATATATTAAACAAATTAACATACAAAACAACCTAGAAACATGTTTCTAATGAATTTCATAAGGTAAATCAAATAACAGAGTTTAAGAATCTTACTTTTACGCAACGGATATTAAGACTCCTTCATTCACTCTCTCTAACCCTTGTTCCTTTCTGTCGCAGAGTAATGACAAGAGAGTGAACTAGATCTTCAAGCTACACAGTCTTCCACAATTACCTTTGATCACCTAGACTAGGGTGGGCAATTCTCAACACATGAGACAGGAAAATTATAGAGAAGAAGAGAGAATATGAGCGACTACAATAGGTCTCTTGAATCTATGTTTTTGCTTTTTCAAAACACTACTTTCAGATTCCAAACCCTAGACATAAGTACCTATTTATATCAACACTTTAAGGTTAATTTAATTAAATTAAATAATTAAAATAATAGCTTAAAAATCCTTATATAGCTGAATATTAGATATTTTTCCAAGCCTTAGGATTTTTCCATTTTTAAATTCAAAGCATAAAAATCTTTAAATTCAAATACTATTATTTTCTATAATTATAAAATAAAACAAAACCATTATTAATTAATTAAAGAGTTATAATATATAATTAATTAAATTATTTATTCAAATTAACTAATTATAATTTGAATCTTGATTTAATATTATTTATCAATTTAACACCAATTTGTCATAATTAATAAATTTACCCAAATTTCTCTTTTCTTCTCTAAATTCCTCATATTATTAAAATTGTCCAAAATTGACACAAAACAATCTTGACAATTCTAATTGATAATTAAACTAATTAATCGAGATTATCTAGATGATTTAATCAAAGGCATTGTAGGGACCATGGAACCATGATTTCAAGCTCCAATAAGTTACCGTAAAATTATTATCGAATAATTTCACTACCTTATTAATTCCTTGTGACTCCACTAAAGATTTGGAATTGCACTCTTGAACTCATAGAACGATTTGCACTTAAAGTAAATACGTTATCCATTGTTACAACCATAATTTGTCATTCAACTCTCTATAGATGATCTACAACTAAGTCGGGTACAAATTATCGTTTTACTCCTCATTGTATTTTATCCTTAAATACCACAAGTAAAAGATATTTCCGTGAACTTTAATCACAGAAATGAGTACTCAATCATTTAACACTTTGAACCAAGCTATAAGGTGATCATCATTTCACTTCTTGCTAGAAGTTATAGATGTTCATATCTATGATTAACACTCCCACTCAATTATACTACCAAGTCCCCAAGATGTAAGTATGGGCTAGTCTGTAGGGTAAACTGGTAACGAACAAATCAAAGGACTTCAATAATACAATCAGTTAGAATACTAACCACTTAGAATTGAGATTGAATTGACCAATGGTCAACTTTATGATATGAATATATTAGATAATAATGGTACATTTACTTATCAACCTAAAGTCAATATCGGTCCAATCCGATGTAACAAATACATCCGATCTTATCTACTTTGTTAATGTTTTGGAAAGAACATAACACTACAATGTGTAAGTAGACCATATCGTAGATTGGCAAGTCGGTGTAAATCTTGTGCACTGACTAATCTTAGGACTAACTTATTTTTTAACATATAATTATATTTATATTCCACTGTGAATATGTCACTATAAATATGATTTTTTATATGATCGGGATTTAATAGAAGTTTATATTAAACAAATAATCATGAAAATAAAACATGTGAGCAAAGTGATTGACCAAGTCAAAAATTATTTCTATTCTTTTATTGATAATAAAATTAGATTACAAAGAAATTGAGTTTTAATTAGAGCGTAAAACCCCAACACGTTGAAGATACAAAAGATAGAAAGGATTCTTGATAGTTCTTCAACTGGGAAATTCTCATCTTTTTATTTCTCTATGATTAATGTTTTGCATGTTAATGGATCTAATTAAGTTGGTTTTTTTGGATCCAATTAAGCTTGTTTAAATAAAAAAATTTGAAATCTCTGGGCCCAACACCCCATGCTTTTCGCTGCGCACATGGCAAACCAGTTACCAACAATGTGAACCTAGAACAATCATAAATAAAGGTAATAAAGTATCTATGTCCACCTCTAGTTACCATTCCATTTAATTCACATAAGTCAATATGAATCAAATCTAATAACTTAGTTTCTCTTTCAACACTAGGATAAGGTTTCTTAACCATTTTAGATTTAACACATAATTCACATTTATCATGCTCAACATTATCACATACGATTAAATCACATCTAATAACTCTTTTAATTGTGTTATAACCTATATAAACATGTCTATTATGCCAAAAAGTAATAGAATTTAAGTCAAGCATATAGCATGAAGAGTTAGCAATATTATTGTCAATTTTAGAGTCCTCAGTACACAACTTACTCATACCATCACAAACATACCCATTTCCCACAAAGTAGTTTTCCTTGGACAAAATGAGATTACCAGACTCAAACACTGCTTTGATGCCCTGTTTGCTTAAAGAGTTTCCTCTTACAAGATTTCTACTCATATTTGGGACATACAAAATATTTGTAAGAAGAACTTTATTTTAAGATGTGAAGAAGAGATCCACATTGCCTTTGCCTATCACTTTGGATCTATGCTCATTCCTCATTTGGATTTCATGGGAATCTTTGGTCTCTTCAAAGGTTTTGAAGATTCCTCTAGCATAAGTTACATGAATGGTGGCACAAGTGTCATACCACCATCCTTGCACTTTGCCTTGGATGGCATTCACCTCACTCAAGGTTGCAACCAACTCCTCTTTGGTTGTGTTGACCTTGGATCCAATATTGGTAGATTTTTTAAATTTGCATTCCCTAGCCAAGTCACCACTCTTTCCACACACAAAAAAAAAAAAAAAACAAAGGCCTTTGGTGCCCTTGAATTGCCCTTCATTCTTCCTTGGGGCTAGGTGGTTTTCCTTCTTTCATTGGGGCTTTTTGTGAGTTTTCCCTTTTGATTAAGAGAGTTTCTCTATGGAATTAGCCCTAGATGTCCGTCCATTGAACTCCTCCATACACTTGTCTCTAAAGTGAGACTCTTCTTCAATCCTTAGATGCTTTATGATTTCCTCCAAAGATATCTCCTCATTCTTTAGGACTCCGGCAAGGTTACCTTTAGTGTAGATAACTTGTTCCCAATTATTTACAACTCATGAACTTGAGGAAGTAAGGGTTTTTCATGAAAAAATTTAAAATTCCATTTATTGAGTTATAAGGAATTTCTTAGTACCTTCTTCTTCAGCTTTGTATTTCTTCTCAATTGCCTCCCAAATTTCGTTGCCGGGGTAGTGTTGGTGTAGAGATCATAGAGACGATCCAAATGAGCGTTGAGGATGTGGCCACGCACATGAGTTCATATTCTTCGCACTTCTTCCTCTCCTTGATGACTTCTTGAGAATCATTGTCCTTGAGTGGACCTATTTCCTTCAGATCCTTGTCCAAGATGTAGTATACATTCAAAGTTGTGAGGAGAAACTTGATCTTGTCTTGCCAATGAACAAAGTTAGAGCCATCAAAGTGATCGAGCCTTACTAGATTTTAAGATATGAACTTAAGGGCTGAGATTGATGAGCTTTCTTCCATGGTGTTTGGGTTAGGGTTTTGAAAAACAAGAACCCTAGGTATAGTCAATTTTAGGAATATAAAACTTTATGGTTTGGGGAATAAAGATTTTTTATTGTTGAGATTATAACTTATAACACAATAAAACACTATAAGAAAAAATGCTTTTAATAAGACCAAAAATGTGTTATCAAAACATACCATAACACTTTTTGACGTGTTAAGACCGACTATGTTATCGTAGGACAAGGTACTTTACATAACACTTTATCATTGTTATACAGATATGTTATTATACTGTCAACGATAACACACTTTCTGTGTTATTTTAATAAATAGATAAGTGTTTAATTATATTATTTATGGTCGATTATATAACACATTTCAATACTTATAAATTTGTGTTATACTATACGTTAGTATAACACATTTTTTGTGTTATACTACACTTTAGTATAACACATTTTTTGTGTTATATAATGAAGTTTGCATAACAAAATTCTTTACTTATAAAAAGTGTTATTGTAATAAATATTATAACACATTTTTCGTATTATTTTAATATTTAGATAAGTTTAAATTCTCATTACATATTCATTTATATAACACTAATTTATTCTATTATATTTTCATTTTTTATTTATATAATTAAAATTAGCTTTCTAATATATACTAACATCATCAAATGAACTTGATTTTCAAATAACAAAAAGTAAAAACATTCAACATTGTATTAACAATCCACAAATTAGTTTAAAACATTCAACATTGTATTAACAATCCACAAATTAGTTTAAAACATTCAACACTATCATCAACAACAAAATGTTCTTTTAAGTATTCAAGTATTCTTAAATATTCTACAGTTGCCCAACACAAAGCCTTCAAAATTAAGTATCAATTTCTATTTCGCTTGTCACATCTGCAAAATAAACAAAGAAATATTTTATTGTTATTATCTAGCATCACAAATTACTTCAAGAAAAATGCTATGGAAATTATTTCCAAGAGAGGACACCACATACAAAATAATGAATTCACAACTACACCAAATCAAACAAAGAAACCAAACACTAAATTATAAGACATTGGTTCTTTTTTTAGTATGAAATCATGTGTTCATGTATATCTGTGAGAGAGAAAGAGAGGAAGGAAACGATAGAGAAGTTAAACAAAATTTATATATGTACCATACTAATCCAATCATAACAGTAATAAAATTGTTGAGATTAGCTTTTGGGACCTAGCAACAATAAAAAAGAGATAATAGTGATAAATACTGAAAACAAAAATCATTAACATGCTACTGTACAAATTGAAGGCACCAAAATCACCCTTCATGAGTCAAAGTTTGCCATAATCTATACAAGAGATTGTGAAATAAAGAATTTGATTGTAGAGTGCATAACAATAAATCAATTGACCTCGTGAACTACTATAAACTACTATATAATCACAGAAGAATACAATATTTTGATCCTAAATTATTATAAATTCACTCTTTATCAGCATAACTCAAGAAAAATTAAAATTTAAGCATGTCATGCTGTTGAAAACATCTTCTCCAATATAAAATATCATCCAACAATGCCTGCATGAATGCAAGCATCATCTTAAGTCCAGCCATTCAGAAAGGAAAGTAGATATAGCATGGTGTTGTGTTTATCAAGAAATCAAAATGATCTATTTTTATTGCCTAAACCGATTAAAGTTCCAACTGCAGCTTTTAAAGCAAAAATAAACAAGAACTCAACTTCTGATGACACGCATTATATGCAAGTACCAAAAGACTTTGGAGGAAAATAGGATATCAAACCTTATGATCTGTCATTGTGGCAAATGGCATACTAGTGACGATTACAACTGGGTTAATGATTCCAGCAACTGATGGTGTCTCCCTCAGTATCTGAGTTTCTGAAATCCCAACTCTTTTTTGTTTTCACCATGGTTTTTTAAGATGTCTATGTTCGAGAAATCTAGCTTGAAATCATAGTCAGTGTACCTAGTATAAGAGGATGATATTGAAAGTGATTGAACCCTTTAATAACCTGCCAAGAACACCAACAAAACGAACCAGAAAAAAGAACAAACACAAACAAGAAATAATGCCAGAAACAGAAACAAATCACAAACTTTAATGAATGATAGAAACAGTAGTCAAAAGAACACCAGAATATACATGGTTCAGTGGAATTGGCCTACGTGAGTTTTCACTATGATCAATCTAGAATAATTACAAGGCTTCAGTACAAAGAGAAAAGTTCTCAGTTTGAGCTTTCTTTGAACAAGCTTCTCGCAAGAACTCCAACCTCTATAACTCACTGAACTCTCTCTTTCTCTCTTTCTCTCTTCTTTTTCTCTTAGTGCTCTCTAAATTCGTGTACATAAATAATGATGCAAGGTTCACTTATATACGTGCACCAAAATATGGATATTTTGATTAACAAACAATCACTTTTTCACAGAATAGTTGCAGCTGTGAAATTTGAAATTTGTTTGCATGAACTCAACAAATGTAACCAGTCCAGGACAGAGAAAAAAGAGCTAAACTGAGTGTAATGGGATGAGACAAAAACACACTAAAACAAAAACTAATGAGAAAAAACACTTGCCCAAAAAGGAGCAACTCAAACCATATTTTAAACAACTCAAATATTAAGAAACAAAAACTGGGAATAAGAAACTATTATGCAGGCACCACATTACTTCAAAAACATAAAGCATGCATAAAGTACAAGGACATTTGTTCAACATATGTTCCGAAAGTGCAAAAAAAAAAACAAAAAAGGCATTGGCGGTAGACCTATCACCCATGGGGCGGTCGACCTAACCTGTTTTGTTCATGGTACTTGGTGAAGTATCATACTACTCACATTACCATGGTTGTTAGCATGAAAAACATAAAAGAGTAAGGTTAGTATGGCACGTGAAATACATGTGCTCAGAGTATACTGATACTTGAACCAATGAGGGTTGTGAGTTGATATACATAGTAAGCATTGGAAATACAAATTTTCAATTAATACACTGAGTACTCATAACAAAAAAGCATAAAGGCATAAAATGTCATATGTAAGAATTGTCAAGTACAAGGTGCCCCACCAATGGCATGAAAGGAAAGACAGAGTAAAAGACCAAAAGAAGACTAACTAGGGCAAGGAATATCATTTGAAAGATCACCCTGAGCCTCGGTAGCCGCACAAGCCAGACACTTCCTAAGATCCTTCGCTCGCATCTTCTCAGGAAGGAAAAGTTCAGATCTTTGTTGGACTTCCTAATCAAGTAGAAGCAAGAGAAAGTTGTCTCTGAATACTCCTCTTGAGCCTTGTCCCGGGCAGCTTTGACCTCTTGCTCCTTCTCGACAAGAGCATCCTTCCGCAATTGGTCCATGTCAGCAATCAACTTCTCTTTCTCAGCTTCAAACTGTTGGAGCTAATCGGCAAGTTTCATCTCCATCTGGATTATCCTAAGAGTCAACTCGGTCACTTCTTGTTGTTTGAGCTCCACGGTACTGTAGAGGGTGTTAATCTCTTCATCCTTCGAAGCAATGTCAACATCCCTAGAGCCGAGAACGCGCCTAAGGTCCAGCACCTCTTGGCGGACAGCTTCAAGCTCAGAACGAAGGTTGGAGAGCGTAGAAGTATACTCCACGGACCTATCACACACATGAGAGACCAGCATCAGTGCCTGGAAATAACATATAAGTGTTAGATAAACGTTAGCACACAAGCTAACGAGACAAGAAGATAATTGTAAAGGACTCACACTCTGAATGTCTAAGAGTGACTTCGGTAGAATGGTGCTCAAGTCCTCATTCTTAATCCCATTAAAAGTTGTTGTCATCTACTCTAGATGAGATGCTCAGTCCATGAGGGCACCTAAGTTCCGTATAGCAGACTAGTGTGCTTAGATAAGGGAGCAAGCGTAGAACAGGAAGCACCGGCATCAGTGAAAATGGGAGGAATTGGTGGAGACAGAGATGGCTCTACCTCTGCGACAAGACTAGATGCCAAAAGAATCGGACTAGACGCCAAAGGAGTCGGAGGAGACACCTCGAGAGGAACCTCCATTACTGACTCAACCTCAACCCTGGCCCTTTTTGCCACTCGAATAGAAGGACTAGCCTCGGTGGGAGTCGACCTCTGCTGGGTATGAACAAAACCAAACATGTATGAGCCTGCAAAAGAAGAACAAATGTTAGAAGGATATTAAGCACAGATGAATCATAAAATAAAAGTGATAAAGTGTTGAACCTTCTTAATGAGATTCGGGCTCGAACATAGTCTCATCAAAGTCGTCCGAAGCAAGCGATGAGTACGCGACAGATGCACCCACCTCATCACCCTTCTGTCCAGCTAGCACAGGTAAAGAGGGTACCTCCTCGACATGAATGGATCCTAGGGAGTTTATGACGTTCACAGGCTCGGGACCATTTTCATCCGGAACATTGGCTATAGTAGAAGGAAACAGCCCGATCTTTCGAAGGTTCTCTGAAGTAACGAGGGTCTTGACATTTTTCTCCTTAGGGGTCATGGAAATCAATGCCTTGGCCCTAATCATCATAGCCTGGGTTGGGAGTGGTCTATAAAAGGCCCAACATGATTAAACTTGGAGTAATTTGCCTCTGCATCCTTAGTGAAGAAATAGTTGCCAGCATATCTAAACGCCTTGCTATTTCTAGAGATCTCTTCTAAGAAGGAGTTGGTACCCTCACTCATATAATGGTGGAAGTGGAAATACCCCAAGTTGCGCTGGGAAGGATTTGTCTTCAGGTCAAATAAGTAGTGGATCTCGTGAGGCACGGGGGCAGCCCATTTTCTGCGGTGATAAATAATGTACAACACAGATAAGACCAAGATCGTATTAGGAGCAAGTTGAGAAGGACTAATACCAAAATAGTCCACAACGCTACGGAAGTATGGATGAAAAGGAAGTATCACACCAGAGTTGATGGAAAAACATGTCCAAGCGCACATACCCAAAGGGGGGTCCTCAACTCTGTCATCTGGACCAGGGATAGTAATGGACACGCCAGAGATGTCAAAGTTCTTCCTTAAGTTCTTTACCTTCTCTCCAGTCATATCAGAGGCAGCCCCCTTGAACCACACAACCTCATAATCAGCAAGGCTAGGCTTCTCAACCGGTTTCCATATGATCTCACTAGCCAAGGTGGCCCTAGAATCTGATGAATGGAACTCCTTTTGTCTTCTCTTTTTCTGCTGCGCAGCTGGCGAGACTATCTTACTCTTGGAAGGAGAGCGAACCACCTTAGGTCGGAACCTGTGAATAGAATGCTCCTGAGGATGAGTAGCATGACGACGAGAGCCCTCGATATGTTCTCGCTGAGAAGAAGAGTGATGGGGAACCTGATTGGTATCCCAGTGCAAAGAGTGTTGCAATGAGTCTCACTGACCTGACATGTCCCGCTGAGAAGAATGAATTCGCTGAGAAGAGCCAGGCAAAGAGCCCTAAGTGATGTGCCTGGAAATATGAGGATCCTCTTCGGAAGGTTACCGAGTTGTCTGTTTTACTCTCGCCATTGGGCTATACCTTTTCAAGAAGTCTTCCTCAATGAACAAATATAAAGCGGAGCGAGGGAAAATCCTTTTCACCCTTTCCAAGAACTCCTGGGGAGTATGCTCGCTTACTGACTTACCTGATGAAGAGGAGCTGGACATCTGCAACAAAGGAAAAATATAGAGTAAAGTTAGTAAGTGATCATAATGAAGCCAATAGATGGGGGCATACCCATGAAATAAGGAGCAAAAATGAAGAAATTAGGAGAAAAAGTCTATATAAGGGGTTGGCCCAGTGAGATTAAACCTGGGCCGACCACCCTGAGTCCCTAAGATTACAAAGAATGAAAGATAGGGCATAGGCGGTCGGCCTACCACCTTAGGCCGACCACCCCAAGGATGCAAACCTCAGAAAAATGACATGGGACTAAAAGTTCAAGTCTCCAATAAAGTGTACAGTACAAGGAAGACCCCAAAAAAGATTAGGAAAGGAAGAGAAAAAAAAATTAGGGTCCCAGGTGGTCGCCTTATGCTTGGGTCGACCACCCTGGATCCCTAGAAGTCACCCAAGGGTATGGTGGTCGGCCCATGAGGTACTCACTGCTCGCCCTATGGTGGTATGCAAACCTGGAAATCGCCAGAAGCCAATGGAAACCTTAGGGTAGTCGGCCCAAACCCTAATCCCTAGGCCTGGAAATCGCATAAGACAAGGGAAGGGAAGCCCTGGAGGTACTCGGCCCATGATGAAACCCTAGGGGTGGTCGGCCCATGAGGGAATTGAAATCCTTGGCAGGGGTGTTCATATAAACCGCAAACCGCGATTTGGAACCAAATTGCACTACACCAAACTGCCAAAAACCGTAACTGGTGAAACCGTTTTCGATGGTTCGGTTTAACCGGACCACTCAACTTTAATGGTTTGATCACGATTTCTAATTTTTTAAAACAAATTAAACCGGACCGTGCCGTGATTTTTTCTAAAAAAATTGTTTTTAGAAATGATGGTTCAAAGATTTAAAACCCTACACTTAAGTTAATATCAAGTCCACCAAACCATCCAAGCCAAACAATTTAATTGTTTATGATATATTTTTAGTAGTATTTAATACATGCACAAGCTTCCAAAACTAAAAAAAGAGAAATGTAAAGTCCCACGTTGTTTAGAAAGTAAACATTTCTTTTTCTCACTTCTATAAAATGATTCAAAATACTTAAACTTACAACAACAAAGACAACAAGCTTCTTGTCGAATTTTATGGTCTTAAAAGTAAAGCTAAAATTATTATTATTATTTAAATACAATTATTTAGTTAATTACTTTATAATAAAAAAAGTTTAAAATTTTAATAATTTGGTTAAATGGTTAAAACCAAACCAAACCGCACCAAACTGTTTATTTATGGTTTGGTTTGGTTTGGTTTTTTAATTTTAATGGTTTGGTTTGGTTTTTCATTTTGAAAAAACCGCATGAGCAGTTTGGTTTCAAAATTCTTCTAAAGCGCACCAAACCAAGCCGTGTACACCCCCCTAAGAAATCGCCTATGCTAGGGTTTGGAATCCTAGAAATCGCCAGGCTAATGATCTCAAAGAGGTGGTCGGCCTAGGGTTTTGCATCCCTGGAAATTGCCTATCCTAGGGTTTTACATACCTGAAATCGCATGTGCTAGGGTTTGCAACCTTGGAAATCGTCCAGGCTAAGGAATTTCACAGAGAAATCGTAACTTGATTCAAACAAGTCAATTATTTTGGATCAAAATAAAACAAAACAAGAAGATTCAGACAGATTCCTCAAAGATTCAAAGTATTTATTCTAAATCTAAACACATTTAAATTAAATGATGTAAGGATTAGGAGAAAGTACTTACCCAAATAAAGATCTGAGTTTAATGAAGAATTGGAAAACTCAGGCTTGGAGACTCCTATGAGTGAGGCGCATAGAGCAAGGAAGTGAGAAGTGAGGCCCTACTTATAGCCTCTCAAGCTAACCATATATTTTTAGGAATTCAAATTTCCTTGAAAAATATCTGGTATGGTTAAAATTTCAAATTCCTTGAAAAATACCTGGTATTTTTAGGAATTCAAATTCCTTGAAAAATATTATGTACTTTTAGGAATTAATATCCTTGAAAAATATACCAGAATTTTAGAAAATTATTTTTTCTTCAAAAATCTAGTTATTTTTGGGAATTACCAATTATCCATGAAAAATTCGTGCTGAGTAAATTATCGATAGTTGATAAAAGTATTACATAATGTCCTGAGGGACTTTGCTATTAAAGTACTGCTACGGTATGTTTCTCAAGCCAATATTGTAACAACTGGCTACCCCATAACAGTTACGGTGAATAGTGAACCGGAAATTTGACCCGCTACCCGAGTCCTTTGGTTAAAACCGTGATCTAAGTGTTATTATCAGGTTAAGGTGAAAAACCAGTAAAAAGGAAAGGATACATTTCACTAAGTAAATAAATTGCTCATGAGCCATTAAAAACGTATACAAGTTGTTTACAATTCAAAATGGTCGCTATTGTCTCAAATTTACAATCCCCGCCGACCTAAGTGGCAAAAATAGGGTAAACCCCTAGTCCCTCTGAGAACTCCCTGACCGTGGTGGTCAAGCGGCCAAATATGTACACAACACCGCCTAAGCTCTCCACTCAAGGTTGGGTGAGCTTCTCTTTCCCTTTACCTGCACCACACAGCACCCATGAGTCAAGGCCCAGCAAGAAAACACAACAAAGCATGATATAATATCAACGATGACCATAATAATCATCCAGGACTATCAGTCCAAAGCAGATAGGTGACAGTAGCAAAAGTCACAAAAGTGGGTACATCTCCCTTTAGCCATGTGACGATAGGGTTACCAGGACTTAACTGATAAGTTATCCTTTCATAAGTTTGATCAGGATAGGTGTATGGTGAATGGTCACCAACATAACCTTCCTCCCGACTCTAGAGTCGTAACTATGGAACAGCGTTCCCTAGCCATGTGACAAACGGTCACCGGGGCCCTATGCCCTGGCTCTGAGTGCTAGTCTTAGACTAGTTAAGCGCTTATAAGTTCATCGACCTTAGGGTCGGTCCAGCATTAATTCCATAGAGCCATTCAATGCTGATATGGATTAGATCAAATCTTCATTTGGCCCGGCGTTCACAACGCTCTGCCATTTCTGACTCTTGGGTCAGTGTCCCTGACTAGTCAGTGCCATAAGCAGATAATCAACAATCACTAGCATTTAATATGCAATCCATGTCCACATATAACAACCAACATGCTTCAATAACAAACCATGCATGTCATATACATATACATGGTGCAACTGTGTTCATACACTGTTTTCTTACCTCTGGTTCGAGTGAGAGTTATTATAAGAACGACCCCTGAGAACGATCAATCTTTTAATTCCTTGATGGTCACCTCAAATTCGAGTTGAACCTCCTTCAATGGCTAAACCAAGTCTACAAACCCAGCCCCTTGATTTCCTAGCTTGAAACCTCACTTTGAGCTCAAAAACTCCAAAGAAGAATGGTGGAGAATGATGTACGGGAAGGAGAAGTAAAACCCTGTTTTGCTCTGTTTTCTCTACAGCCATCTAAAGTCATATAAATCCAAACCCAAATGACCTAAATGCTCCTAGGTCACTTAAGGTTTCTAAAATCATTCCAAGGGTAAAATTGGTACTTTCCACTTATCCCGTTAATCAAAATTAACGCTTCCCAATTCCCGCTAATCTCAATATTCTCAAACACCAATAATTCATATCTCGTTACCCTATAATTCCCGGTAACGCTCTAAATATTAAAAATACCCCGAGACTCACCCCGAGCCCCGAGATTAAGCGTGTTATGACCAAACCGATAAATTACACTTAAAGATCGTCTCACGCCAAAATACTCGAACCAATCCACATTATAATGTGGCCTCACAATATACCATTGACATGCAAACAAATATACAATTATGCCCTTATCGGGCCAAATTACCAAAACATCCCTGTAAACAAATGTGGACCCACATGTACGCATTTAACATCATATGATAATATAATTCTCATGAACATGCATAAACACATTTAATGGCATAATTAAACAATTATGGCCCTCCCGGCCTACTAATCCAGCCATTAAACCATATTAGGGAATCCAGGGCATTACAACTATCCCCTCCTTACAGAAATTTCGTCCCCGAAATTTACCTGAACAGCTCGGGATACTAACTCTGCATATCTGACTCCAGCTCCCAGGTCGCCTCCTTAACCTTGTTGTTTCTCCACAACACCTTAACCAAAGGTATTGTCTTGTTCCTGAGGACTTTATCTTTCTTGTAAAGTATCTGAACAAGTTGTTCCTCAAAGGAGAGATCTGGCTCAAGCTCCAGATCTTCATAACTCAAAACATGACTCTCATCAGATACATACCTCTGAAGAGCGGATACATGGAACACATTATGCACGGCCGACAATGCCGGAGGCAAAGCTAGCCTGTAATCCACTTGACCAATCCTCTCCAGGATCTCAAATGGACCTACAAACCTAGGACTCAGCTTGCCTTTCTTCCCAAACCTTCTCACCCCTTTCCATGGCGAGACTCTAAGGAAAACATAGTCTCCCACCTGGAACTCAACATTCCTACGTTTGGGATCTGTATAGCTCTTCTGTCTACTCTGTGAAGTAAGCATCCGAGCTCTAATCTTGTCAATAGCCTGACTAGTCCTCTGAACTGCCTCAGGACCTAAGTATCTCCTTTCACCTGTCTCATCCCAATGAATGGGAGATCTACACTTCCTATCATACAGCATCTCATAAGGTGCAACTCCAATGGTAAACTGATAACTGTTATTATAGGAGAACTCTATCAAAGGCAGATACTTACTCCATGACCCACTAAAGTCCAGCACACATGCCCGCAGCATGTCTTCTAATATCTGGATCATCCTCTCAGATTGCCCATCTGTCTGAGGATGATAAGTTGTACTGAACTTAAACCGTGTACCCATGGCTTCCTGCAAACTCCCCCAAAACTTGGAAGTAAAGGTAGGGTCCCGATCTGACACGATCGACCTAGGAGCTCCATGGAGGCGCACGATCTCTCTCACATAGAGATCTGCATACTGGTCAACTGTATAAGTAGTCCTCACTGGTAGAAAGTGAGCTGACTTGGTGTAGCGATCCACTATCACCCAAATGGAATCATGTTGACCAACAGTCCTGGGTAAACCCACCACAAAATCCATCGTGATGTCTTCCCACTTCCACTCTGGGATATCTAGAGGCTGCAATAACCCTGCCGGCCTCTGATGCTCAGCCTTGACCTGCTGACATGTCAAGCACTTAGCCACGTACTCTACTACATCTCTCTTCATCCCCGGCCACCAATACAATGATCTCACATCCTGATACATCTTCGTGGTGCCTGGATGCAAAGAGTGAGGTGTAGTATGAGATTCATCCAGAATCTCTCGCCTCAAAGCAGTGTCTAACGGAACACATATCCGCCCCTTGTATCTCAACAACCCCAAATCAGACACTGTATAATCTCTGGATGCTCCAGCCAAAACATCCTCTCTAATCTTGATCAGCTGTGGATCACTCAACTGACCCTCTTTGATCCTCTCTAACAGTGTAGACTGTAGCGTAATATTGGCCAACTGGCCCACCAGTAACTCTATACCAGCTCTGGTCATATCATCAGCTAACTCTCTGGTTATCAGCCTAACACCATGAATCTGTCCTGGACCCTTCCGGCTTAAAGCATCAGCTACCACGTTGGCTTTCCCCGGATGATACAGAATCTCACTGTCATAATCTTTTACCAACTCCAGCCAACGCCTTTGTCTCGTATTCAAGTCCTTCTGAGTGAAGAAGTACTTCAGGCTCTTGTGGTCTGTATAAATCTCACACTTCTCTCCATAGAGATAATGCCTCCACATCTTTAAAGCAAAAACCACCGCCGCCAACTCTAAGTCATGGGTAGGATACCTCTTCTCATACTCCTTCAACTGACGAGAAGCATAAGCTATAACCTTCTCTGATTGCATCAAAACACAGCCCAAACCCTGATGAGAAGCATCGCAGTATATCACAAACTTCTTCTGGTCTGTCGGAAGACTCAGAATCGGAGCAGTAATCAACCTCTGTTTCAGTTCCTGGAAGTTGTTCTCACATTTATCTGACCACACAAACTTCTGACTTTTGTGTGTCAGCTCAGTCAACGAAGTAGCAATCTTTGAGAACCCTTCCACGAAACGCCTGTAATACCCTGCCAATCCAAGGAAACTTCTAACCTCATAAGCATTCTTTGGCCTTGGCCAATCTCTGACCGCTTCAATCTTTGCTAGATCTACTTTAATCTCCTCCTTACTGACAATGTGCCCAAGAAAGGATACTTGAGACAACCAGAACTCACACTTCTTGAACTTTGCAAACAGTCTGTGTTCCCTCAATCTCTGTAGAACCAACCTCAGATGCTGCTCATGCTCTGACTCAAATTGAAAATATACCAGAATATCATCGATGAAGACGATCACAAACTGGTCAAATAATCCTTGAACATTCTGTTCATCATATCCATAAAGGCAGCAGGGGCATTAGTCAATCCAAATGACATAACTAAAAACTCATAATGCCCATACCTGGTACAAAAAGTGGTCTTCGGTATGTCTCCCTCCTTGACCCTCAACTGATGATAACCAGAACGAAGTTCGATCTTAGAGAATATCGTCTTACCCTGCAATTGATCAAACAGAGCATCTATCCTTGGCAAAGGATACCGGTTCTTAATTGTCAACTTATTCAGTTCTCTGTAATCAATACACATCCTCAGAGAACCATCCTTCTTCTTCACAAACAGAACTGGCGCACCTCAAGGTGAAAAACTAGGTCTGATAAAACCCAAATCTAACAGCTCTTGCAACTGTACCTTTAATTCTTTCAGCTCAGCTGGGGCCATTCTGTATGGTGCTCTAGACACTGGCTCCGTCCCTGGTGCCAGTTCTATAACGAACTCAATCTCTCTAAGTGGTGGCAACCCTGGTAAATCTTCTGGAAACACATCCAGAAACTCACAAACAAGTCTAGTCTCCTCTGGTCTCACTAGCACGACCTAAGTGGTATCAACCACACTGGCTAAGAATCCAATGCAACCTCCTTGCAATAAAATCCCTAGCCCTCAATGCAGAAATCATAGGAATACGGGGTCCATGCACAGCACCAACAAACACAAAAGGATCCTCACCTTCAGGCTCAAAGGTGACCATCTTCCTTCTGCAGTCAATGGTTGCCCCATACTTTGCCAACCAATCCATACCCAATATCATATCAAAGTCAGTCATAACCAACTCTATCAGATCCACTGACAACTCTATGCCCTCCACTATCACTGGCAAAGATCTGACCCACCTCCTGGATACCACTAACTCCCCAGTGGGTAGAAAAGTACCAAACCCCGTAGCATAGAAATCACAAGGTCTACACAATCTATCAATAACACCACTAGCAACAAAGGAATGTGTAGCACCAGAATCAATCAATACATTATAAGCGGTTCCAGCACTAAGAAGCTGGCCTATAACAACTGAGGGAGAAGCCTTAGCTTCTGCTTGAGTCAAAGCAAACACTCGAGCTGGGGCCGAGCTGTCTGCCTTCCTGGGTTCTTCCTTTCTTGCCTTAGAGAAATCCTTTTTAAGATGACCCACTGCTCCACATGAGAAGCAGACCCTTGCCCTACACTCTCCCAAGTGATGCCTCTTGCATCTAGGACACTCAGGATAAGACCTCCAGGCTTCATTACCACCAGGACGACCCATAGAAATACCACGGGGCCGTCTGTCAGGACCTGAAACTGGGAAGGTTTCAGGAACCTTCCTCTTCTGATCACTGGGGCCTCCACCCCTACTAGAACCCACAAATGGAGGACCTAGCCTCCTGAAATCCCTTCTGGCTACATTGTCACGCCAGATCTTGATCTCTGCACTCTCAGTTGTGAGTGCTTTCTCCACCACCTGTGCATAAGTAGTAACTCCTGCCACAGTGGTGATACGTACATCACGGGCTAACCTGGGCTGTAGCCCCTGCAAGAAACGCTCTCTCCTGGTCCCATCAGTGGGCACCAACTCCTTGGCAAACTTTGCCAAACGGTCAAACTTTAAGGCATACTCAGTAACTGATAAGCTTCCCTGAAGTAGCCTAATAAATTCCTCAGCTTTCGCCGCTCTAATAGCGTCATTATAATACTTTTCATTAAACAAGGTCTGAAACTCCTCCCAGCTCAGGGTATTAACATTCTTGGTCTAGGCAATCACTTCCCACCAAATCCGGGCATCATCCCGAAACATATAGGTAGCACATGCTACCCTCTCACTACCAGCTACCCTCATAAAGTCAAGAATAGTGGTAATCATGCTCATCCATTGTTTAGCCTTGGCAGGATCTGCACTGCCCTCAAATACAGGAGGTTGTTGCTTTCTGAACCTTTCATAAAGAGGTTCCCATTTGTTTCTAACCTCAGGTAGCTGCCCAGTAGCTGGCACTGACACAGAAGGTGCCTCTGCAGCATTGGCCACTACAGGCACTTGCTGCTGTCTTAGGAGACGAAGTTCCTCCCCCTGTTTTAACACGGTTGCTTGCAATTCCTCAAACAACTGCTGCCAGTTTGTAGGTGCTGGCTGTGGAATCTGGGATTGGTCATTCTCTTGACCCTAACTGTTATTATTCTAGCCTGGATCACTCTGGCCAGCTGCATGTCTGTCTGCCCTGGGTTCATTCTGTCACTAATACCTTACTGAAATAATAATCAATACGGCCAGTCAGGTAGTAATAACTAAACCTCTTGCCGCCTTACGGTCCAAGAACAAACAGACAATTATCACATTCCATAGTCATTCAATATTCCCAAACAGATACATGTTTATGGCATTCAGCACTCAGCATGTATCACATAATAACTCATAAACAACCACACTAATAAGCAGGTTCCAGCAATCTCAATACTAATTAGCACACATTTGCTGAAGGTATAATATTTCAGGGCACAGGTTCAACATGGTGTCTCATGCATACAGGTAAAGCATATATACCACATTTAAGCAGTTATACATATAACCACATAAATAGTTACCAAACCATGAGTCGAGCTTGACTTCAGTGATGTGTGTACATACCCAGCCAGTCTACAGGAACCTTAACCTTGGCATTGCTCTGATACCAAGTTATAACAACTGGCTACCCCAGAACAGTTACGGTGAACAGTGAACCGGAAATTTGACCCGCTACCCGAGTCCTTTGGTTAAAACCGTGATCTAAGTGTTATTATCAGGTTAAGGTGAAAAACCAGTAAAAAGGAAATGATACATTTCACTAAGTAAATAAACTGCTCATGAGCCATTAAAAACGTATACAAGTTGTTTACAATTCAAAATGGTCACTATTGTCTCAAATTTACAATCCCCGCCGACCTAAGCGGCAAAAATAGGGTAAACCCCTAGTCCCTCTGAGAACTCCCTGACCATGGTGGTCAAGCGGCCAAATATGTACACAACACCGCCTAAGCTCTCCACTCAAGGTTGGGTGAGCTTCTCTTTCCCTTTACCTGCACCACACAGCACCCATGAGTCAAGGCCCAGCAAGAAAACACAACAAAGCATGATATAATATCAACGATGACCATAATAATCATCCAGGACTATCAGTCCAAAGCAAATAGGTGACAGTAGCAAAAGTCACGAAAGTGGATACATCTCCCTTTAGCCATGTGACGATAGGGTCACCAGGACTTAACTGATAAGTTATCCTTTCATAAGTTTGATCAGGATAGGTGTATGGTGAATGGTCACCAACATAACCTTCCTCCCGACTCTAGAGTCGTAACTATGGAACAGCGTTCCCTAGCCATGTGACAAACGGTCACCGGGGCCCTATGCCCTGGCTCTGAGTGCTAGTCTTAGACTAGTTAAGCGCTTATAAGTTCATCGACCTTAGGGTCGATCCAGCATTAATGCCATAGAGCCATTCAATGCTGATATCGATTAGATCTAATCTTCATTTGGCCCAGCGTTCACAACGCTCTGCCATTTCTGACTCTTGGGTCAGTGTCCTTGACTAGTCAGTGCCATAAGCAGATAATCAACATTCACTAGCATTTAATATGCAATCCATGTCCACATATAACAACCAACATGCTTCAATAACAAACCATCATGTCATATACATATACAGGGTGCAACTGTGTTCATACACTGTTTTCTTACCTCTGGTTCGAGTGAGAGTTATTATAAGAACGACCCCTAAGAACGATCAATCTTTTAATTCCTTGATGGTCACCTCAAATTCGAGTTGAACCTCCTTCAATGGCTAAACCAAGTCTACAAACCCAGCCCCTTGATTTCCTAGCTTGAAACCTCACTTTGAGCTCAAAAACTCCAAAGGAGAAATGGTGGAGAATGATGTACGGGAAGGAAAAGTAAAACCCTGTTTTGCTCTGTTTTCTCTACAGCCATCTAAAGTCATATAAATCCAAACCCAAATGACCTAAATGCCCCTAGGTCACTTAAGGTTTCTAAAATCATTCCAAGCGTAAAATTGGTACTTTCCACTTATCCCGTTAATCAAAATTAACGCTTCCCAATTCCCGCTAATCTCAATATTCTCAAACACCAATAATTCATATCATGTTACCCTATAATTCCAGGTAACGCTCTAATCATTAAAAACACCCCGAGACTCACCCCGAGCCCCGAGCTTAAGCCTGTTATGACCAAACCGATAAATTACACTTAAAGATCGTCTCACGCCGAAATACTCGAACCAATCCACATTATAATGTGGCCTCATAATATACCATTGACATGCAAACAAATATACAATTATGCCCTCATCGGGCCAAATTACCAAAACACTCCTGTAAACAAATGTGGACCCACATGTACGCATTTAACATCATATGATAATATAATTCTCATGAACATGCATAAACACATTTAATGGCATAATTAAACAGTTATGGCCCTCCCGGCCTACTAATCTAGCCATTAAACCATATTAGGGAATCTGGGGCATTACAAAGATCAAGTTTACCATAATGTTGAACACATTACAATAAACTTGGGGGCAAATGTTATCCCTAAAAAATCCAAGGATGACGTGAAGAATGAGAAAGCGGCACATGGCATCACAAACTAGGGAAAAACGATGAAGTATTGAAAAAAGACAGATGAGCAAAAAAGATAGGTCTAGGACCTATAGGGAAGTTGGCCAGGCCTAAATGGTCAGCCTGGCCCTAGCCCCTAGGGGTGGTCGACTTGACCCCAACCCCTAGGGGTGGTCGACCTGACCCCAACCCCTAGGGGTGGTCGACCTGACCCCAACCCCTAGGGGTGGTCGGCCCAACATGCCCAAGAACCTCTCAGGTACTCGACCCACCCTATCCTCCATAGGGTGGTCGGCCTACACTCCCGAAAATGGGTAAAACTTACGCTCGTTCAGACTGAGATCAACAAGCCTAGCACCCAGAAGATCAACAGGCCTAGTACCCAGAAAATCACAGACCTAGCACCTAGAGGACCAGCAGGCCTAGCACCTAAGTCTCATATGCCAATCTAGACTTAACATTTTCCCAGAGATTTCAATCGTGCATTGTCTACCACGATCTAGAGAAACAATGAGAAGACCCACGATCTCATAATCATGGGGAGGTGGACACGTATCTCCACTACCTAATAATCGTGTACCAAACCACTATCCTAGTGATACTGATCATGTAACAGCCCCAGGGTACTATAAATAAAGGACCCATGGCTTCATTGAAGGGGAACTGACGAATATTTGGGGGAGAAACTCTAGGCAAATTAACAACGAGTTAATACTTTTGTTCATTAGTGTAATTGTCTATCGAGTGATTCAATACTAAAAGCTAAGTGGATTAGGTTATTACTGTTCATTAGAACAGGGTTGAACCACTATAAAAATTTTGTGTGTTTGTTTGAGATATTTGTACTTTGTCGTTCATTATATTTATTTCGTTCAAAATGTATCGTATACTATATATACGATCGTTGGCCAATTTCACAAGTCAACAATAATCTTTTGTTAATATTAGGTTTGAGTATAGAAAAGAAAAAAAGTTTTCGAGATGGGGCGGCGCATCAGCCCGCGCCAAATTTTGCCCAGTTTTTATCGGGGAAAAGATGCCCCGTCGAGTCGGGACCTCGCCCCGCCCCGCCTCACCGCCCCATTTTGTAATGCCTAATTATTGGTTAATAAGCAAGTCTATGCCTTTGTCAAATTGAGTTTATGAATTATTGTGAGTTGTATAAGCTTTTAAAATAAATTTTATGCATATTATTGGAATGATTTTAACATGATAAATAACAGCAAGCATAATAGGAAACTAATTAGAAATTAATTTTGAAGTTTAAAAATGTTTGCTGAATTTTTATAAAATTATCATGAAATAAAAAGCATGATAATTCCAACTTTGAGTGAGATTTTGAGAATGACCTCACGTATGCATATTACATGCAAGTGCACTTTTACGCATAATTATATGTTATTTGATTAAGTCTAAGGTTCTTGTTTAAAGATCTTTGAGGATTGATGAGTAAAATGACATTTTGTGACTTTATGAGAGACTTGTGAATGTGACTTAATGTATGGATTCTTGTTAGAGTTAAGACTGTGGTGCAACTTATGTGAGATAGATGCCACGTGTGCATAGCCCATGCACACATGAGATGTGCTTGAAATGTTCATATGTGGTTTTACATGATATTAAGATGAGTGCTTGATTGTTATTCTAGGCTCGTTGTGAAGTATTCCCACTCTTATTTTGCTTGTACCTGAGGTAAGGAAGTTAGTTAGAAATCTGTTTTGTTTCTGACTGGACTCTAGTTATGATGATATGTATGGAATTGTTTGTGTTTGCTTAACCTAGTGTTGCAGCATTATTAAAGGTAGACGTGCCTAAGATTCTGGCCGAAAGGGTGCTAGGGAAATTAATGGCCTAAAGGGTGCCATGGAAGTGACCAAAAGGGAGTCACATGTGATCATTGGACAATAGGGGAGTCATGATCTTATGTTGTACACTTATGATTATGTTGCTTATGACCTTACGTTGAATGTTTATGCTTATGTTGCAATTGATCTCATGGTTATGTTTACGATCTTATGATGTACGATTATGCTTATGTATCATGTTTGTGATTATGACTTGTGTTGATAGCGATTGCTATAAGAAAAGTATGTTAAGAATGTATGAAATATGTCGCTTATGCTTGTATGTCTTGTTTGTACTTCCTTACTGGGTTTTTAGCTAACCCTCTTACTTTTCCCTTGTAGGTAAACACTATATAGACTTGTTTGGCACGAATGGTAAGTTGAGTCTGTTTTCCATAAGTATGTATGTATATTGCGAGGAGCTATTGAATGAGAAAACGATATAGAACGCCTTAGTGCATTGGAGTCTTTCGTTATGTTAATTTATCAGTGGGATGTACTTATTTATTTTTAAGACTGCATCAAATTCTCTTTTATTTTGAACATTGGATCCAAACGCTGCAATCATTTTTAAATAAAGATTTACTCTATTTTCAGTCAAATAATGTAATCTATAAAATTATTATTAAAATTAGTAATTTAATAGAAATGAGCAACTAGGGGTGCTATAGTAGCACACGCGAAACATGGTCTGTCATATTTTTTTGTATGGCGTGCAATGCATCACCTTTCAAAACATACTTTTAATCAAAATATTTACAAAAGTTAATAAAAATATATATTTTTCAAATGATTTACAATATATTAGTTTCTATATATTATTTTTTAATATATTTATAAGATAAATCTTACTACTTTTTATTTTATTTGTAAGCCGAAATATGAATTTAAATAGTTTGTTTCAACAAAAAAAAAAATAATAATTTATTGAACTAGTATCTGTTGCACCCGTATCTCCATGGAGAATTGACTTTATCCTAACAGTGCAAAGTAGAGACCCCTTTTTCTTTCGGATAGAAGATAAGTGTTTGAATGAGAAAGCGCTTTCATCGATCTATTCAATCCAACGGCTGGTTGATTAAAAATCTACGCCGACACAGCCGTGTAATTAACTGTAAGTTGAGATCTGACGGCTTTAACGTTAGAGCTCTATGGTAGACATGTAGAGACTCCCGCAGGAAACTTTTCTTTATTCCGTACACGTCTCTCGAGTATTGGAGGAAATATTATTATTATTTTTTTTAAAAAAATTATTTTCGACTACTCACTTGGGCGTGTCTCCGCAAGCTTCCCGGGACCATACCCACTTTTTCAGATTTTTGCAGATCTAAGCTAAACACACAAAAGAAAATCTGAAACATTTTTCGAAAAAAAGAAAATGATAAATCAGGTTAGACTTTGAAAGAGCTCATCAGAGAAAATTTCCCTGAATAAAATAAATAAATGGAGTCCGAGCTTAAAGACATGAGTTCAGCCGCACAGCCGCCGGAACCCAAAACGGCCGAGTCGATCCACGACGATGGTTCCTTCGCCAAGGACGACCGTCCTCTTCTTAAGCCGGAACCCTCCTCCGCCGCAGTCTCCGGTGACAGCCTCGAAGAGATGGAGAAGAAATTTGCGGCCTACGTACGCACTGATGTGTACGGACCCATGGGACGCGGCCAGCTGCCGTTGCAAGAGAAGGTTCTGCTCGGGTTAGCTATGGTGACTCTGGTTCCGATTCGATTGGTGGCTGGGATGACCGTGTTGGTGGTATATTACTTGATTTGTAGGATTTGTACTCTGTTTTGGGCTCCGAATCGGGATGAGGACCGTGAAGAGGAAGAGGATTACGCTCACATGGGTGGGTGGAGGAGGGCCGTCATCGTTAGCTGTGGACGAATCCTCTCTAGGGCTATGCTTTTCGTGTTTGGGTTTTATTGGATCAATGAGACTTATCGGATTATCAGTACTGATCCCAAGTCAAACACTGAGGTATATCATATTTCAATACAAATATTGCTTCATCTATGTTGACTTTCACTCTGGATCAGGAAGAGAATGAGTACACCCTATTCAACTATATTTATTTTCATAACATGTTTAATTTCTCAGAATGAGAACGAAGATCAGCCTGAAGAGCTTGAAAGGCCTGGGGCTATTATATCTAACCATGTCTCGTATGTGGATATCTTGTATCACATGTCTTCTTCATTTCCAAGCTTTGTTGCCAAGGTTTGTCCAGTTACCCGTGCTTGAGAATATTTTGTTTTAAGAGGTAGCTTAGGCGAGAGTTTGTTGGGCTGTATGTCACCATTTTCTTTGTATAAACTTTTTGATGTTTTACTGACCCAATTCTGTTCTGACCCTTCAATACTTCTATCCCTGGATTTTTACTTGGTGAAGAGATCAGTGGCTAGGCTTCCTCTGGTTGGGCTTATCAGGTTAGTTATCTGATGTTGATCTTTTACCAGCTAGTGTTTTCAGCATTTCGTTTCCCCTAGTTTTGTTGATTATATCCTGTCATGAATGGTGCCAAAGGATACTCAATTTTTGTGATTCTCTTTCTTCTTCTCTCAGCAAATGCCTCGGTTGTGTCTTTGTCCAGCGGGAGTCAAGGTCCTCTGATTTCAAGGGTGTTGCAGGTACATAGAAATTTATACATCCCTAGCATCATGACGTAATTTCAAGGCTTACGCATAAAAAACGCAGTCTAGTCTTCCTATTGTCTTTAAAATAGTAATTGAGTATTATGTCTTTCTTTGTTTGAGATATTATTGCCTTTGTCATTTTTGCAGCTGTTGTTACTGAAAGAGTCTGCCAATCTCATCAGGATGAGTCTGCGCCCCTTATGATGCTTTTTCCAGGTCTTTTTTTCTTCTCTCCTTTTTTATTAACCACAGTGGACTTATTTTCATTTCGACTGTTGGCCCCGGCAAAGCATTTTGACGTGTTCTGTACTTGCTCAAGTCATTTTTATTGATGTTTAACTCATCTTAGTTTTAGTACAGAAGGCACAACAACAAATGGAGACTTCCTTCTCCCATTCAAGACAGGTGCTTTTCTGGCAAAAGCTCCAGTTCTTCCAGTGATCTTGAGATATCCTTACCAAAGATTTAGTCCTGCATGGGACTCGATATCTGGGGTATGTGTTTCTTGAAGATTTAATCTTACTTGGTCAAAACTCATTAATGTACAGTGTATTAACCTTGTTCCTTTGTCTTCCGTCCATAGATATACTGTGTGGTCAATAATATGACATAAATAATTACTTTTGTCCATTTGATTTAAGCTTACTCGCTAAACTTTATTTGCAGGTCCGCCATGTGATTTTGCTTCTCTGTCAATTCGTTAATTACCTGGAGGTGACTCGATTACCCATCTACTACCCAAATGAGCAGGAAAAGAATGATCCAAAACTTTTTGCTGATAACGTCAGAAGGTTTATGGCCAAAGAGGTGTGCAATTTATTGCTTGAGACCATAACTTCTAGTTTTTTTGTTAGAGATTTTACATGGAATTATGTTATTCTCAAGAATGTGTTATGGCTTATAGTAATGTTATATATTTGTATCCCTAGATTGCTGGTGATTTAACTCTCTTGATTTCAATTGTCGCTTCTATTTTGCTTGCAGGGTAATTTGGTAATGTCAGATATTGGACTGGCTGAAAAGAGAATATATCATGCTGCTCTCAATGGTAATAATAGCCTGCCTACTGTTTTGCATCAGAAAGACGATTGATAATTAGATGGCCTCGCTCCCAAATGATATGTAGTCGCGGTTGAGTTTCTTAGTTTTAGTGGTCAATTGTTCATGATGCACAATCACAACATGAGGAGATTATATTACCACCACCCCTTAAATTTAACTGGGCATAGTCGGGTGTGTGTGCCATTATTGACGTGTAACTTATTTATGGAAATGCACGACCAATGAACAATTTTTTAAAATTATAATTGAAGCTCACGTTCAATACATTGTATCTGCTCTCTCTAAGTTAATGTCTTTCGACCCTTTTGGAGGAATGTTTGCATATGTAAATCTGAATGATCTCTTTCGTGTCCCTGCAGGTATGTTATCCCAATGCTAATTTCGGATTCGCCGTCTGTAAATTCATTGTATGCTTCTACTATTGACATTGGAAATATGATATATATACCAGGAAAATCTTGTTCAGGACAGTAATTCTTTTTGCTCACATCAATTGGAAAATGTAATAGGGTTATGGACTTTTTGACTGGTTATTTTGTGGGGGGTGGGGGTGGGGGTGGGGAACACCTTCCTTGTCTTGGTCACCTTGTTGGAACCTGGAACCCATTTTCAAACTAAAATGGAATCATAGCTTACACCCCAAGATGGCTACAATCATATTGGAACAACGCTGCTCATAACAAGATTTACACTCGCAGGGGATGGCTTGAAGTGTGCCATATGGCACTAGACTAAAAGAAAAAGTTCACTTCTTAAAAATGACAGTAGAAAACTAGAGCTAAACAGTTGACAAACCTCGGTCATAAGACTCCCAGAATCCCATGAGAACAACAATCATAATGATGACAGCATTATAGTACTGGCTTCAGATCAAAGTTCTTCACAAGTTCTCATTCGTGTTAGGCTTTTTTATGGAGCCTGGTCATCATAAAAGAAGAAACATCTACCGATGCTAGAGAAACCTTTGTTTTGATGTGGTTTCGTTTTTCACCTTTCCTTCAAGGAACCATTGTTTGATCTTCTCAATTCCCATGGGGGTAAACAACCTCTTAAGGGCGACTGCAGAAACAGTGAGGAAGTTGATAATTGCTTCTGCCGCATTGATATCGATGACAAACAACTGAAGGCACTACTTCTCAGGCTCCTTTTCTCACTGTCGAATGGTCCGCAATTGGGGTCGTGTTGCACCGCCGAAATCTTAAGAGCCTCAGGGAGTATGCAGTTGCATATTGAACCTTCCACAAATCAGAATGATGTTAATTTTAGCAATCTTTTGCATAAATGGAGCAAGCAAGGCCTTTGCCAAATTCTAAAAACAATAGTCACAATTTCAAACTACAGTGTTTCTATTATGCCGTGTACACTTGTTTTACAGTAACCTTGACAACAGTGGGTGGTGACATATTCTAACAAAATTAGTGCATATTCTCACCTAAATTAATCACTTCATCACACACTCAGCTTATTGGTATAACTCCCTCGTTGAAGTTTTTGCATATACGACGAATAAAATAGTACTAAGTCGGAAAGAATTTCAAAAGGGCAGGTGGTAAGCAACTATAGAACAAAAACAAAAAAAAAGACTAGCAGGGGTTCAATTATTATAGAAGCAAAACCGTGGAAATTGCAATACAGATATACTACTACATTACTATGTCAAATAGGCAAAAGATGGAATGGAATAATGTAACATTAACATACCTATCTTCGCCAGCCGATTTACCCATTTCGGAATCGATTTCCCGGTCAGCTTGTAACAAATGTCTTTGCAGAAATGGTTACAGTTTTTGACAATCAGGTGATATGTATCACCATTATATCTTGTAGACTGGCGCTCCATGAACTCCCTAACCTGAATAGGATCCAAGCAAGTAGTCCCAATGAATATCGACTTCCGGAACTTGAATCCTGGGCATTGTCGAGGTTCAACCTCAAAAACACCGCTAGTTGGGTAGTCGTGAGCTCCAAATGCATATTCTACACCATGAACTGAAATTTATGCAGTAAAAACATTAGGACATGCAGCTTCATTATTTGAAAAGAAAAAAAGAAAAACAAAACAGAGAACAGCCACTTTCAGACAAACATGTTGCTCCATTCTTCATGTCTAAATATGAGTGCACAAATACATGTACACCCAAACTGATTCAGAAACTAAAATCTGAACAAAGTAGCAGGAATTGTTTTCTGGAAATGCAGAAGTTTTGAGTCCCTAATGCCTTGCACAATCTATCAGGTTTACTGGGATAATATATATGCACCGGTTTCTAATCCAATAACCCTTTTTGTTTTAGCAAAAAAAGAGTCATTTGATTGTCAAAACAACGGTTAAGCTCATCGTAGTGATAGTGACATTTTCTTATCCTTCATGCTGCAACCAGCACAAACCGAAATTTAAAGCGTTGAGCAAGAAATAAGAGAAAGTCATAATCTCCCAAGTCCTAAAGAACAACAATAAACTTCCATTGGAACAGCATAGAGGTCGGAATATTTTATCAGAGAAGCATTTATATCTCACCTTCGACACCGGAGTGAAAAATACCAAGACCTGCCCAATAGACATAACCATTCATTGGAGTCAAGTCATACACATTCAGATAGACTGGTGATCTTCCTGGACCATAATTGGCTGACTTTGTTTTTGAAAACAGACAGAACCGAGTGGCTGTTTTCCCCCTCAACCGAAGTGGACCGATGGATTTCCACCCTTTCTTTAATCCAAATTTCATTGTTTTTGGAAGAGTAACACCAGATTTCGGTAGTCAATGCCAATCTCCAGCCTATACATAAAGCATTTGTCAATGGCCACTGATTGTGAAATAAGAATTATTATTTATTAATATTAAAAAGTCTGCAGACTTGTTAGCATGTTACAAACCATGTCCATTTGACAGCGTTCAAGATAATCATTTGTTTAAAAGGCAAAAGCAATTCACATAGGCAGATGAGAGATTAAGAGCTTATAAATCATTTAAGTCAACCGAAATGAATTAATATTTATTTTTTAAATAGTGAAAAAATAATCCTCATTCCAATTTACTAGGGTTGGCAAAACAAAATCATATTCAACACTGTTAAAAATTGGAATACTGCATTGGTATATATATATACTCGATTGACCAAAATGATAGTTTCTATTGTTAATAAATCACTAAGACAATGAAATTCACCACATTTTTTCCTATGAAAACAAAAGAAGAAGAAAAAAGAAAGAACATGATAAGAAATCACACACGGGCAGTGGAAGAGATATCACTTTCAAACTTGATCTAATCTCTTCAATAAAAAGAACACTAAAAAATTAGTGCAGTTACCAAATTTCAGGTATTGCTTTTACATACAAAAAAAAAAAACAATGCAGTTTCAAATTTCCCGTTAAGTAACAAAAATGTCAGCATTGTGATCAACAAGTGAAATGAGCTAATTTGAGGGAGAATAAGAAATAAGATCAGCACAAAGTTGAGACTTTGAGCAATAATTATGCCAGATCTACATAGAAGCTTTATCAGCAAAACGAGATCTATATGCAACCTTTGCTGCAACATACAGTTTAGAACATTATTTTGAAACCAAGCGATCTCAGTTACGAAGGTGAACTGCTCTTGTTTAGGACTAAATAATAAAAAAATAAAAACATTTTGAAACACAACCCATTCTTCAAAATTCTCAATCTTGTTGGAGCAGCTAAGGTTTCCCAGAAACCAAACATGCCCATATAACATAATTAAAGAAACCCAGAAAGGAAAACAAAAATGGAGGGCAAACAACTCAGCAGAGAAACTCGAAGAGTTAAAAGAAAGCTTACCAACTCAAAGGACCTGGTTATTGAAGGCTTAGGAAAAAAGAAAAGAAAAAACCATCTTCCACAAATCACAGGAGCAGAAACAATACGCCCCTACCAGAAGCTAAAATCTTAGCTGCTCCTCAAATGCACTCGTGTTTTGAATTTTGACATCAACTAAGAAAAACCAAGCGTAAAGAAAAGAAAGAAGAGAAAAATAGGCCAAATTTAGAAGGTTAAAAAAGAAAAGACCCAAGTTTCCCTGTTCTTGGTCCTGTCTCCTCCTCACCCTTTTTTGGCAGCTCTGCAAAATATCACAGACAACCTTTCTTTCTTTGACGAATGCCAAAATGAATCCTGAAATGGGTAAGGTAAAGAGCCAAATAGGAGTATTATTCAAGTAAGCAAAGCATCCTGGTATAGTGTTACACCCGAGAATCACATTGTCTTTTACTTAACCACATACCTTCTTTTCCCCTACTTTTTTTTTTTTCCTTTCTTTTTTGGGGCTTCCAAAAAGCATGCTTATTCTGCACCCCATCACTTGATTTAACTCACAACAGAATTAAGTGAGACAACAAACCCATTTTTTTAGTCAAGTTTTCATCTTTATTTTTAATTGATACTCCTCCTTGGTTTAGTTCTTACTCTCATTGGATTAGTGTTCCCATCATTATTTGGATATAATTTTTTTTTTTTTTAAATTAAAGCATTTTTATAATCCTACATTAAAAATAAAAATTGGATGTTTCATTTCAACACTTTTTTTTTTATTAAAAAAATTGTTTTTGAGTATTTGGCCTCTCCCATGTTTTTAAACTAAAGAAACAGTTAGCAAATTTATTAATAAATTAGTTCTTTTTGTATAAACCTTTTTATTATAGGCAAAAAAAAACACAGTATTCTTTTCTGTGGTTTCATTTCGTGTTCCACGTTGATGTCAACAAGATTATCAATTTTAGATAAAATGGTATTATTTGAACATTACTTTCTCATCTTAGTTATTATGGAATAAAAAGATACTTTTATTTACCTAATAAAATAGTAATAAAGATAAAATATCATTATGTTATCATGTGCTTTATTTAAATAACATAATTTTTTAAAATTTTAATAATAAACAAAATAGAACAAAACAATTTTAAATATCGTATTTTGGTCAATTTGTTTTTTTAAGACTATTTTACTTTCTTTTTTTTTTGGTATTAGAATTAATATAATTTATTATATTTTTTGAAATGTAAAATTAGTTTTAGTTATTTTGTATTTCCGTTATCCTAATCATCATTAGCTTATATTACGTACGTGTACAAAAATTTCAAATTTTGAAAATGAAAGTTGAATAAGACACATTTGATTAGAGAGTCATGACTAGCGAATAGCGATAGAGACAACAAGCAACTTTCAAGTCGTGAACCAATTTATGTTTCATTTTTAATTTCACAAAAATTACATTTTTCTTAACTAAATTCGTTATAGTTGGATGGATTTGGAGGGTATATTGTTATTATTATTATTATTATTAGTTCACAATCAGACAAAAAAAAAAGTGAGACAACTAACTCATTTCACTCAGTTATTAAATTGTGTTGAAACGGTTATATATATCATTGTTTTTTTTTTCATCTCTTTTTATTACAGAATATAAAAGTGACTGTAAAAACATGTTTATGCACGAATTTTCAGGTTGGTAATGAAAAAGAACACTAAAAACTCTATTGCCTTTAGAAAAAAGTATCAATAATGCACATGATGATTGGGAAATAAATTACAGAAAATTGGAGGGAAGTCAATGGATATCTATAATTAAAGTACCCAAAAAGTGTTTTTTCTTTTATTTTCAAATAAATAAAATAATAATAAAAAAAAAAAAAAGCCTTCCTTCAATAATTTTTTTTCTTTTTTTTTTAAATAAAAAAAAGCCAGCTATTACTAACTATAACCTACAGTGGAGTACATATATACAGCTGCATCCTTCCTGTCCAATCCATCTCTTTTAAAGCCTTCATGCAAATTCTGTGAAGTGTTTGTTTAATTATTTATTTATTCTAAACAAGTGCAGTTCCCCATTAATGTCAACTACCCAATTCTGAAAAATAAATCAACTAAACAGACTTATAGGAAGAAAATTTAATGATATGGGTTTCAAATGATCTCTTTTTTTTTTTCTTTTTTTCTTTTTTTTTTTTTTTTTTTTTTTTGGACTATGTATGAAACCAGAGAGATATTGCTAAATTATTATCTCAGAGAAATTTTATATGCACGTGTGTTGTCTCTGTAAATGTTTCCTCATTCCTATGTATTCCAAATAAGCTGCAGTCATGTATCTTCTTCTTAGATTTTAAAAAGGAAAAAAAATAATAATAATGTAATATTAATGCATGATTCAATTTGAAAAAGAGAGAGGGGCAACATTGAAAACTCAACTTCAACTATCAATTTATTAGATTGACTAAGTTAATATCATGTTGTTAGAGAACTGTACCTCTTTGATTAATAAATGAGAAGAAGAAGTAATTAAAAATAAAAATGACACTTCTACTTGTGTTTCAGCTTATTTTTAAAAATGATAGTTCACTTAGCATTATTTCCTATAATATGTTTTATTTTTATTTTATTTAAATGATACTTAGTTGAGGAGGTTGTTCAAAAACTAATTGTCTAATTTAGGTTGTGTTCGATAAAATTTTTGTTTTTGAATTTTTTAAATACAAATTATTTTTATTTTTGTTTTTTTATTTTAAAAAAATAAAAATATGTTTGATAACTATTTTTTGTTTTTAAAAATAAAAAATAATAAATGCGTTTGAAAACTTTTATTTTTATTTTTTGTTTAACAATATATAATGAGGTGCTGATTTGAAGAAAGAAAAAAAAACTAAAAGTCGATTTAAAAAAAATTTGGAAGTAAAAGTTTTCTATTTTCAAAATTTTGTTTAAAATTTAAAAAAATAAAAATAAAGTTAGCAAATATTATTTTATGTTTAATTTTTAAATTTTTAATTAATTAAATAAAAAACTAATTTTTTTAATTGTTACCAAACAACACCTTAATTTGTCCAACATTGTTGGAGAAATTTGTTATTATCCCTTATTTTTATATCTATTGGATTTCAATAAAATGTTTTAATTTATTCCGTTAATTTGACAACAATATATATCGGATTGACAAATCAATGAAAGTTTTATATTAAAAAATCACAGTTAACTTTATTCCAGCAATGGAACAAATATAGTATATTCATTAATTATGTTTGAATAAGAAAGCCACATTCTTATAAAAAATTTTAAAAAAAAACTCTTACTCAGCTGGTTTTGCCATATTTGGTAGAGGATGGAATTTATGTATCATTAAAAAAAGAGAAATGGCATTCAAATATTTTATAAATTTTATAAATAATCAAGAAATTCCATTTGTTAACGACTCACTCATAGGACTAAAAGCATCTCTATTTAGCATATTTTAGCAAAATTATAATTCCAATAATATTTTAAAATATGTGTCAAATTTAGCACAAAATATAATAACATGAGCCAAATTTGACAAAAATAATTAATGTCATTTTTTTTATTTATCATATTATCACTAATTTATTAATTAATAATTAATAACTACTTCTCTTACAATAAAAAATGAAAAAAAAAAGTTACTTTTTGTATATTATCAATAAATATTAAATTAATTATTGATTTTTTTTAGTTAATTTGTATCTTGAAGAACAATTGCAAATATTGAGTCAAATATAGTATCAACTCATTTTTTGTGATAAAACTGATACACAATTTACATATTGAATTGGATATGATGTAAATGTATCAATTTATAACAATAATCTGATTTTCTAAGACGTATAACCTTGCTTTTTATAATAGCTGAAACTGAGAGAATATAAACAAATATATACACTTTATAAAGATTTTTTAGTGCTTGGATTTACGAGGCACGAAGAACACAATTAATCTTGCTCTACAATAAGCAAAAACAGTACTCTCATTTATAAATATTATTATAATTATCTTTTTTTAGAAGAGAAATTGGTGAAAATAATTTTTTTTTTTTATGTGGTTTTGTACTTTGACTTACTTTTAATAATTTTTTGTTAAATAACCTATGTCTAAAATTCGACCAGTAGTTGTTTAAAATTTTCGACCACCTATTTAAATTTCGACTAATTGTCTAAATTATAAGAGAATATTTTACAAAAAATTATTAAAATTAAGCTAGAATACAAAATAATTTTAAAAAATAAGTCATTTTAACCAAAAAAAAAAAAAACATTTTTCGAAAACGTGTGATAATTTTAATATATATGCTGATAAGAAAAACCTTGGATTCTCTTCTCTCCTTATTTTCATTTCACGGAGATGGAGAGATGAGAAAGTTTTGATTTATTTATTTGATTATTTGGTGAAGACTAAATTAGAGTGAGGATGAGGAGGAGGGTACACCGTAAGAAACAGGAGAAAAGTAAAACGACAATTTTATTTGAAAATGAAGATGGTAAAACGACAAACCTGTTTCACGGATAAAGCTGTCCAGTCCAGGAGGGATTGTACAACCAACCCTATCCACGCGCTCTTAACTACACGCTCCCTCTCCTTCACTCTCCGACAAACCCACGTATGATTGAGAAACACAGCTACGCGAAACTTCAAAATCTTTTTTTTTTCTTTTCTTTTCTTTTTTTGTACGTTCTCCCCAAATTTCAAATAAATTTGTTTTCTTTTCCGAGGAAAGATTTAAAATTACTAACATCAAAATATATAATTATTAAAATATAATTAAATAATTATTAATGTGATATAAACAATAATTTTAATGTTGTCATAGATATATAGTCTAGTAATACTAGATTCCACCTTAAGAAAACATCTCATATTCTAATTTATCCTCTTTTAATATAAAAAAAATAAAATAAAATCTTAATTATTTATTTTATTAGGAAATTTTAATGGTCTATGCTTACTAGTATACTATATTTCAACAATATGACAAAATTAATAGGCAACTCGAATATATGTCATTTTGTAAAAAAATTGTGCCCCTCTCATTAAAATCCCTATCTCTTCACTACACCAAAATACACATTTTGTGTCAGTCAATGCAGTACTAACGTCGTTAATTGTGGCAGTTGGGCACTGCCACAAATGAAAGAGTATTTGCGTCAGTTAGAACACTGAGAGTGTTAGTGGTGACTATTTGAGTCAGAGGGATACTAACGATGTTAATGTCATCGTTAGCGTCAGTGTCTCACTGACTCAAATGTCTCGTTAGCGTTAGTGGGGTACTGACGCTAACGCCCATGCGCATTTAAAGAGCCCTTCGTTCCCCTAGAGAGCTCATTTACCCTAAAATTCGAGGAAAAAAAATTGTGTGTTTTCTCTCTAAAACCATATGCTCTTCCAAACATTTTGGCACATTTTGGTAAGTTTTCTTCATTTTTTTTTTCAATTTTAAGGTTAAAATGATGATTTATATATGTTTATGAATCTTATACATAGTTTTTTTTTTAGATTTTTTTTTTTGAAGATTATTATTTAAAAACTCAAAAATTTCATTAGTTTTTTGGGGTTTGCTACTTCAAGAACCCACATTACTCAATTACCACAAGTAAGTACAATTTTATTAATTTTTATGAATTAAATTTAATTTTTGTGATTTTTTTTATGAAATAGCTATATTTCATATTTTAAATTTTTGGTTAGTTTTATAATGAGATTATATAATTGTTTTAGGTTTAAACTTTGCATTTTAATATTTTATTTTTTTATAAATTTTTTATTATAATTTCTTTATTTTTTTGTTAACTTTTTCAATTTTTTTATTAAATTTAATTTCGGATTTTATTATGTAAATGTGTATATAGATTAGTTTATATATTTTCTATAAGTTCAACTTTATTAATTATTTAGTTTTAATATTATTAGTAAATTTTTCTTTATATTTTGTTAACTTTTTATTTATTTTTTAAAATTTTGGGTTTAATAGTTTGAATATGTATATATATAAAATTGTTTGTTTTGTTTAAGTTTCATTTTATTATTTATTTAGTTATAATATTTTTAGTATATTTTTCTTTATGTTTTGTTAACTTTTTCAAAAAAAATGTTATTTAATTTCGGGTTTAAGTATTTAAATGAGTATGTATAATTAAATTATGTGTTTTCTTTAAGTTTCACTTTATTGTTTATTTAGTTAGAATAGTTTTAGTATATTTTTCTTTATATTTTGATAACTTTTTCATTTATTTTTTGTTTATTGGTATATTTGAATATGTTTTTTGTTGACGAATTTGTTGGTGAGATCAAGCTTTGGATGATTTTATATTGAAGGTAATAATATTTTTGACCTTAATATATAATTAAGATATTGAACTTAGTGGAATGTAGGAATTATAAATTAGTGGAGATAAGTTATAAGATTGTGTGTGTGATGATATAAGGCTGGAATTATGCATGTTTGATTGATTAATTGGTGTGTTGTGTTTATGTGATGAATATAGGTTCGTTTAAATTTGGGAAATGTGATAGAAATAGGAGAAATGCTGCCCAATTTTTTTTTAGATTTAGTAATATGAAAATTATGCATATTTGATTAATATGTTGAATACTTTTGTGTATATTATATGTTGTGTACATGTATGTTTTAAAATTTGGGAAATGTGATAGAAATAGGATAAATATTGCCCAATATTTTTTGGACATATTGTTTCCTTTGTTTACTTGTCAATTATGTAATTCATGAACCTAATTGTTAATGTTTATTTCTTTGTTTATTTGGTTTTTTTTGTTTGTGTGAAGTTTGAAAATAGATAGAGAATGGATATCAGCGAATAGGTTATCAATGAAATATAGGAATGGAGTTAAGTTTTTCTTGTAATTTTGTGCAAGGAATACTCAGTCTCATAATAGTATTCCTTGTCTTTGTGTTAAGTGTGGTAGCATTGTCAGGATGACAATTGTTAAAGTAAAAGATCACTTATTTAGGAACAGAATAGACAAAAGTTATAAAGTGTGGTTTTTGAACGGAGAAAGAATGAAATCCACCGATAAGAGACCATCTAAGAATAATAAGTATTTTGATGTGGATTAAGAAGTTGATGATATTGCAAAATTGATTGATGATGCACAATATGAGTCTCGTGTGGATCCAGTTAAATTTCAGTCCCTCTTAGAAGATGCTGAAAAACCCATTTTCCCTAATTGTAAAAGGTTCACTAACTTATCAGCACTACTTAGGTTGAATAACTTAAAAGTCAAACATGGGTGGAGTGATAAAGGAATGACAGAGTTGTTATCATTTTTAGGAGATTTATTACAAGAAGGTAATGAAATGTCGTATTCATTTTATGAGGCAAAGAAGACGTTGCGTTTGTTAGGCATGCAATATGAAAAAATAGATGCTTGTCCTAACGACTGCATCTTATATCGAAAAATATTTTTTGATGCAATTGTATGTCCGACATGTGGTGAGTGGCCATAGAAAAAAAATTGATGCGGTTAGAAAATGTGTCCCTGCAAATGTTTTATGGTATAAATCACCGATACCTTGTTTGGTTCGGTTGTACCGATGATGATCATGCTAAAAATTTAATTTGGCATAGAGTAAAGGATGGTAAGCTGAGACATCCAACTGACTCTCCAGCTTGGAAAATAGTGGATGTGAAATGGCCTGAATTTGGCAATAAACCGAGAAATATTCGTTTAGGTCTTTCTACTGATGAATTAATCCACACACTTCCCTTAGTAGTATATATAGTTGTTGGCCTGTAATGCTAGTAATCTATAATTTACCACCATGGTTGTGTATGAAGAGGAAGTTTACCATGTTGACCTCATTGATATCAGGTCTTAAACAACCTGGAAATGATATTAATGTATACCTGACTCCTTTAATTGACGATTTAAGCACATTGTGGTATGAGGGGGTTAATGCTTACGTTGCTTATAAGAAAGAAAATTTCAATCTTAAAGCAGTGTTGTTGTGGACCATTAATGATTTTCTATCCTTAGGTAATCTTTCTGGATTTAGTGTTAAAGGGTATAAGGCACGTCCCATTTGTGAAGAGGAGACTCATTCTGAATATTTAAAACACTCTCGAAAGAATTGTTATATGAGACACCGAAAGTTCTTACTTGAAGAACATGAATTTCGAAGTTTGACAAATACATTCAATGATAAACCTGAATTATGAAAGGTTACACCACCTTTACTTGGAGGACAATTGTTAATAAAGTTGAACAAAGTCCAATCACAATGATTGTACTGTGACTGGCGTGTGACTAGGTCCAAGACTGAGTGTTGAATATTTCTTTTATTTATTTAATTATTTAATAATTAGTTTATAATTTGAAGGTTGAATTTATTAATTCATTTATAAATCTATATGATAGAAAATAGTTTTTAATACGCTTAACAAAGTGAATATTCTAGAGAGAAATTTTTTAAGATTTTCACAAGAGAAAAATATATTGTAATATTTTTTCTATCCCTGAAAATTATCCCAGATTTGAAAATTCCAAAATCTCATGTATTGAGAATATTTTGTGAATCATAAAAATTCTCACCATAATTCTACGTGCCCACACATGTCTTGAGGTATAAAAATACATATTGGGAGAACTTGGTCAGAGTATTTTAGAGACTATTTTGGATTGGATAATTGTAGGAGATACAAAAAGATAGCAAATATAATTGTTATATATAAATGTATATTATAACATAATTATGTTTTGTTTTATATATATTGTATTAAACAAATTTAATGTAGAGAATAATGTAAAATTTCCTATATTTTATCTTTTTTAAAAACCTATAATTAAATTTGGTAGTAGACTTAATGTGAGAAGATCAAAATGGTTATTGTATACAAAATTATAATGTAAAAATCAAACATAATTATACAAAAGTTCACATAATAATTTTGAGGTTCTCATAAAAAGAATTTTTAACTAATCATAATTTCAGCCAGATTAAAAAAAATAATAGTCCCCAACAAAAAATAATAATAATAATAATAATAATAATAATAATAATAATAATAATAAGGGTTTATACTTTTTTGGACTCTGTGTTTTTTCCTATTACCTGTTTGGACCCTGTGTTTTGATAAATTATTTTTTGGACCCTATGTTTTGTAAAATGGTTAAAATAGAACCCTAAACTTAATTTTGATGAAGAAAAAATTGAATATAACAACACAGTTTTTAAGCAGAATGATTTTATTTTTGTTCTGAATTGTTAGTTTGGTAAATTATTTGTGATTTTAGTTGAGAAAACATAGACCAAAATTGAGTTTAGGGTTCTATTTTAACCATTTTACAAAATATAGGGTCTAAAAAATAATTTTTCAAAATACAGGATCCAAACAAATAATGGGAAAAAACACATGTCCAAAAAAGTATAAACCTTGATGATAATAATAATAATAGTCAAAACTAAAGGTTAGTACTGAATGGCATAAATAAAGGGAAATTTACAAAAATGCACTAAAAGTTAAAAAAAATCTGAAAAATACGGTACCTTACAAAAATACGGAATTTTTGGATAAAAACACGGAATGGCAAAATTGTAAATACGGAGTGGCAATATCATAAATAAAAGCTGTAAAATACAATTTCTTGTGATCAACGTTTACAAACTAGTAAATATATGTTACGAACTTGTAAATATCTGTTACGTGTTTGTAAATAATATTTTCAAAATCACTTATAGAATTGTAGATTTTTTTTTTTTTTTTGTAGATAAAACTTACAAACAAATTTGTAACTAAATTTTTTATTTTTGTAACAATAATTTACAAATCTAGTTTTACAACTAAGAAAGATATTTTTGTAACTAATATTTACGAAAATATTTTATAGTTAAGAAATCATAAAGAAAATATACATAAAATTATTATACTTTTTCATATTATTACAATATTGTACCAAAAAATTACATGAAACATCATATTTATGCTATACAACTTAAAAATATAAATTTAAGATATTCATTATTTATAAAACACTTTATTGAATATAGTGGTGAAATACAACATTTTTCTTTAAACAAGTTTTACATTTTTGTAACAACAATTTACAAAACTAATTTCACAACTAAAAAGTTTATTTTTGTAACTCACATTTACATAAAAATTTATAAATTAATTTAACATGATTATTACAAAGATTTACAAAATTAATTTTTTAACTTTAAATATATTTTTGTAACAAAACTTGAAACTTGGATTAGATTATGATTTTGGTTTAACATGGAGTGTTGAGACTTGACTAGCTATGATTTAAAAAATATATATAATATTTTTATAAAGAATAATAATATTGTGATTATCTTTAACTATATATTGTAACATATAGTTATTAATGTTAATTTTAATTAACAGTATATTTGTAATTTGTATAAATATTTATTTATTTTTTGAGTAATTGTATAAATATTAATAAATATATTTATTTTAAATAAAATAAATTACTTTATTTTATTTTATTTTATTGAAGATAGTAAGTATAATTATTATTACTTTTATTATTATATTATTTGATATGCCTAATTCTTATTAAAAATTGAAATAAAAAAGTAAAACAAAGGGTTAATATATATATATATATACACACACGGGGTGATAGGTAGTAAATGCCGTATTTTTGTAATTTGTTAACATTACCGTATAAAACGAATTTTTTTTTAGATTACGGTAAAAGATGTAATTAACCCATAAATAAATTGGTAACTTTAATTAAGATGAGAGTGTGGGGTGGTTTTAGTTTGGGTTTGGTGTGAATTGAAACGTGGGTGGTATCAATAAACACACACACACACTGTAATTGTTTTTGGGATTCTCGAAGAATCTTCAATCAACGGAATAATGTGACAAAATAAAGTTGATAAGTAAAAAACAAAGGACTAAGGAAAAGGGATCTCAGGATCAGGAGAGAGTATACCGTTTTATTCAACTCAACCCACTCCCACCACGGACTCATACTCTCCTATATATTTGTGTGTGTTTTTCGACGTTGGAATGAATGGTGATCAAAATTCCTATGTTTGGTTTGGACTATTCTTCTATTTCTATCAACAAAAGAAAAAGTGACAAAATTATGCACTGAGATCCTTTATGCACTACAACAAATAAAATATTTCAGCGACAAATCCAAAAAATAGTTCTCTTTCCCTAAATTTTATAATATTGTCCTTCCAACTTTCATATATAAGTCAAATGAATAAAGAATTTTTTTCTTTATTTGTCACCGAATTTTCAAAAAAAAAAATACCAACTCTTCTTGCTGCCTGAGTGAACCTCTCTTTATAAAAAGAAAAGAAGATAATCCACTTATATTAGTTTTTGTCTTATTTTTTCTGGCTTGTCCACTTCATATTTTCAATTTTATTCTTCTCTATATTAGTGATTATTGTATGAGAATGAGATAGTCGAAATTTTTATGTGGCCTAGCGGTTATTAGCTACTTTCTAATTCTAAGGTGCAACTTGCAGCAAAAATCAATTTATTAGCGCTTTATGAAACTATCTATTTATGGGTGAAAATTTTCATTTTGGTATTACAGAAAAATACGAGGTTTAAACTCCGATCTCAAAAAAGTTCGAGCATGATATCATACATTTGTGTCTCTTATAAGACTTTTCAACAATAAAATGTAATTTCTTAGGAGGTTGGTACAATTTCAGTTAGCATTCCATGAAGAAGTTAGAAATGCAATTAAGTGCGATAAATCCCTTGAGAATGTTCAAGAAATGATTGAGAGTCAATATATGTATTAAGAGAATGAATTAATTGTACTGAGAAATAGTTTAAATTTTAAACTTCGGCTTCAAATAAATTAGGTGGTAGAACTCTTTTTTATAAGCAAGTAGTGGAAATACTTCTAACCATTAGATTGTTTTGGACACCTTAAGGATTGAACCCAGATCGCCGATCAGGTCCAGTGTAGGTTTTATGTAGCCTTGAAGGTGCTATAGCCTAAAGGAGAAAAACTAGAGGTTGCAATAGGTCCTAAAATTCATTGCAAATAGCTATCATGTCTCCAAACCGCCTCCCAAGTAGCTTTAGGCATTATTACTCGTATCGCAAACTCAAAAATTGGCTTCCAAGAGTAGACACTAGGGTGGCCACCTCAATGTTGGCACAAATTTAGGAGATCCTTGTGGTACATTAGTGCCAGAGCTATGTACAAGAGCACCTTAATTTTTATATTAAATTAGGTATGTAAATGAGACTGGTCTGCCCCGCCCCGCCCCCATAAGTTCGTTCTTTGGAGTGGGTCGGGTTGACCTACCCGGCTAAACTCCAACCCGTTTAACTCTTTTTTTTAAAACAAAATTTGAATTATAATTAATTTAAATTAAAAGTAAGAAATAAAATTTTAAATAGTATATAAAATATACTGACCCCATTTCAATAAAAAAATATTCCAAATATATAGAATATTTGTAATCCATTTTTCTAGACTAAAAATAAAAAAAGAATACTAATATTAAAGGATATCATAGATACATATAAAAACGCATTACTATTGTGGAACCAACACTATACTATTATAGAACTAACACTAAGACATCCTATAAATAATAATAATAATGTTAAGAAAAATATATAATAATTGCATAAATCTCAAAATAATCTTTTTTTAATATTGGATTTGAGTATAAAAAAAAAAAATTTGAGCGGAGCAAGGTGGTGTCGCACCTGAATTCCGCCTCGTTTTTACCAAGGCAAAAACACCCCGTCAGGTCAGGGGCCCACCTCGAATAACAGCAAAACTCCTAAATTTTTTTATACACAATTAGCCCGTCCTAAATAAATTTTTTTGCTAAGCACCTCGAGGGTCCAAACTTGAATCCATGAATTTCAGTATTCAACTACACATATTTGGATCAGGATCCATGTTAATCTCTAAAGGGACATGGGCTCGCAGCGAGTCCAAGTCCATTAGCTCCAACTTGGGTCTCATACATTAGGTGGGAAAATCACCCCAACACCAAAAACACTCCACGCACAAATGATCACTTAGAATTTGCATTTTATTGCCCACTGATAAATTACAAGACTTTAACACCAAAACCTTTTATACAATTTATTCAAAGAGAATTGCCGATACAACTAAAACAAATGCTTATTCAAAAATGAAAAAAAAAAAATTTAAAACAAATGCTTCAGACTTCAATAAAATGCTACTAGGAAATCACCTTTTCCTGGTATACAAACACAGAAATTCCCAAGCGTTTATAGAAACCAATCGAGTATAACCTATCCACATCCAAAATGCAAAACCTTATATTGATATGTACATAACCAATGTAGATTTGCCAGCTTGCTCTAGCTACTTCAAACTGTTTCCTCACACTGAACCAAGTGAGTTGAAGTAATTCCATGCCTCCTGTATCAAATAATAAGAAAATATGTAAAGACACCTACTTACATACAGATAAGGTGAGCCAGTAGTAGAGCGGAGAATTATTATTGTTATTTTCCCTCTCATTAAGAAAACTAATACGAATTTGTTAACTGGGTTGTGAAAAGAGATGCAAACCATACGTAGTAGGTACCTGTAAAATATCAAAAACCTTTTCTGCAATGTATTTTTGGTGAGAAGCAGCACCCTTTTGCTGTAGCTTATCTGGGTGTAAACATAGTAAAGCCTTTTGATATGATCTTTTCACGGCATTGCCTTCAATTATATCCACAAGAGGAACGGGCTTCCACCCACTCTCTGCCCAAAGCACCTGCATTATAATTAGTTTAAGTACTTATCATAGTAAGTAAACATTTCACTTTCATAATATATAAAAGTGTGGCTTTTGACATAATTGTTATTTATCATCTCATCAACACTTACGTATTGTAGAGTTGAAAGTAGTGAGCGTATGTTTCCCTCCTTTCCTCTTGTCCACTGTCGTATTTTAGTGTCTAGATCCTGCATTATATCAAGTACTATTAGTCTCAAGTGCCCTATTTTCAACTATATGTTTTTGTATATAAAAAAAAAAATTGATCAAAATAGTTCAAACTGAGATTATGAACTAAAATTGAGACCCAAGTACACAGTTCAGAGGTCCATAATATATGTGATATTTGAGTAATCATAGCTCAGGGATTAAAATGAGAGAATAATATAATTTAAAATTTAGTAACAAAAATTGAATGTATTTATCTTTCAAGTAGTATGTATATATATATATATGAGTAGTCCTTATGTTTTACATTACCTGCATTTCTTGATTATGCGGGCCAGTTTCCGGGTTCTCATTCCCAATTTGGGGTAATTCTTTTACCTGCCAATCAGCGCAACCAAACAAGATTTATTAAGTAAAATGGAAACGACATAACACTAATGATAATAATTGTAATATATAATATACAAGAAATGTTGATTATTGGTTCACATAACTCAAGATATTCTATGTTTTGGAATTCTGGTCTTAAGACATTGTTCACGAAAGATATGAAGAATTCAAGTCAGGGCTTAGGGCATCGTGACGCCTGTTTGAAACTCCGCAAGCGTCGCAATGGCTTGACTGTGCGTCGTGACACCCAACGTTCCTGAAGCTCAGTTTTAAAGACAATAAGCGTGGCAACGTTGATCCTTGTGCGTTGCGACGCCCCAACGTATTTTCAAGTAAATATGTCTTTTGGTGGGAAAAATCAGTTTGGTTAGTTAAGAGTGTTATGATTGGTTAAATATAATGCATAAATTGTTCTAAAAAAACTAAACGGTTACAAAATGATGAGCTTAAAAAGTTTATCCTATTCGTTAAGCCTAACGACGGATCCTACACTATAAATAGGCGTTTTTAGAGTTGTGAGGTATTGATCACACTTCTCAACTCTCTTTCTAGCTCTCCAAGATCACAAGTTTTCTCCAATAAACTCATCAAAAATTGTTTGACCTGCGTGAGTTTCAAATTAAAGTTTTATCTCAATCCTTCCTTATTCCACCATTGTTGAAGCCTCAAGCAACTCACAAGGGCTTGTTATATAGAATTTGGAAAAAGGATTCATGTCACGTGCAAGCTTTTGTGTTTTACATTTCGGTTCACACATCCACATGTTTTGATTTCGTTTTTGAGTTTGTAAATTGTGTTTATCTCAAACATGTTAAGGATGGTGATATAATCTATTTCCTATTATATGTGAATGATATGTTAATAGCAAGCAAAGACAAAATTAACAAGTTGAAACAGATTCTAAGAAGTGAATTTGAAATGAAAGACCTTGGAGCAGCAAGTAGAATCCTAGGCATGGATATTTGAAGGAATAGAAAGAACAAGATGTTATACTTGATACAAGAAGGATACTTGCATAAAGTTCTTGACATATTTGGGATGAAGGATTCAAAGGTTGTGCTCACACCTTTGGCTCAACACATAAGTTAAGTGTGTCTCAAGTGCCTAAGGATAAAGAAGAGAAAGAATACATGATGAAGATGCCTTACGCTAGTGTAGTTGGTTCAAACATGTATGCAATGGTTTGTACAAGACCAGATTTGGCATATATAGTGGGCATGGTGAGTAGATTTATGGGGAATCCTGTAAGATATCATTGGCAAGCTCTGAAATAGATCATGAGATACATTAAAGGTACCATTAGGAGGGGTTTGACCTTTGTTGGAGATAAGCAATAGTGGAATGAGTTTGACATAGTAAAAAGGTACGTAGACTCAGATTATGCCAGTTGTTTGGATACCAGAAAATCTCTTGCAGGTTATGTCTTTACTATGTATGGAACGATTGTTAGTTGGAAAGCTACCATGCAAAAGGTAGTAGCTTTATCTGCTACTAAAGCATAGTATATAGTTGTAACATAAGCTATAAAAGAGGCGATGTGGATGACTGGGTTGATCAAGGAATTGAAGATTGAGCAGGAGGTTATCACAGTGTTTTGTGATGATCAAAGTGCTATTCAATTGACAAGAAACCAAGTGCATCATGAAAGAACAAAGCATGTGCATATAAAGCTTTATTTCATAAGAGAGGAGATTGTTAAAGGTTCAGTGAAAGTGGGGAAGATTTCTACTGAAGAAAATACCTCAAAATACCTCTGATATGATAACAAAATCATTTCCAAGCAATAAGTTTGAGCATTGCTTGGAGTTGATTAATGTTAAGAGCAGCTAAGCCTTTAGGGGCTGAGAGAGTAGTCAATAAGAGTGAGTTAATTAACAAAGGTGGAGAATTGTTGATTATTGGTTCACATAACTCAAGATATTTTGTTTTGCAATTCTGGTCTTAAGCGTCGCGACTCATGACGCTATTCACTGAAGATATGAAGAATTCAAGTCAGGGTTTAGGCATCGTGATGCTGATCCTTGTGCGTCACGACACCCGTGTATTCTCAAAAAAAGATGTCTTTTGGTGGGAGAATCAGTTTGGTTAGTTAAGAGGGGGGTTCTAACTTCGTTTTAATTGGTTTCTTCCATTGTAAGGCCACTTTAACTATTATATATAAAGCAAGTGACTTAGTTTTTTGAGAGATTACAGGATTACAATTTTGTGGATATAAAGCTTCATTTTACAAGAGAGGAGATTGCTAAAGGTTCAGTGAAAGTGGAGAAAATTTCTAAGAAATCTCTTTGAGATGATAACAAAATCATTTCCAAGCAATAAATTTGAGCATTGCTTGGAGTTGATTAATGATAAGAGTGGCTGACCTGTTAGGGGTTGAGAGAGCAATCAACAAGACAGAGTTATTAAACCAAGGTGAAGATTTGTTGATTATTTATTGGTTCACATAACTAAAGATATTCTTTGTTTTGGAATTCTGTTCTTAAGCATCGCGACTCACAACGTTGTTCTCTAAAGATATGAACAATTCAAGTCAGGGCTTCGGCATCACAACACTAATCCCTGTGCATCGTGACGCCTGTTTGAAACTCCGCTAGCGTTTCAACACCCAATGTTCTTGAAGCCCAATTTTGAAGAAAGGGCTTAGGCGTCGTGACACTGATCCTTGTGCATCGAGACGCCCAAGCGTATTTTCAAGAAAAGATATCTTTTGGTGGGAAAATCAGTTTGGTTAGTTAAGAGGAGGTTCTAACTTCATTTTTATTGGTTCTCTTCCATTGTAAGGCCACTTTAACTGTGATATATAGAGCAAGTGACTTAGTTTTTTGAGAGATGTACTAGATTATAATTTTGTAAGCTGGGAAACACTAGAGAGAAAAATAGAGTGCTTTGATAGAGTATTTTTCTTGAGGGTTTGAAAAGAGAGAACCTCCATTATTGTAACCGTTGTTGATTGAAGAATAAGATTGGCTGCTCTCCCAAGGATGTAGACCACCTTGGTCGAACCTCGTAAATCCTATTGTTGTGATTTTCTTTCATGCATTGTTATTGTGGTGCTGTCAAGGTTTTCATGGTGATTTTTTTTTCTGGTTTGAGTTTGACTGGGTTGTGAAGCGCATTCAACGTGTTTAATTGATTGTTTGTGAGAGTTTTGCTTTGCCATTTCTTTGTGTTTTCCGCATCAAATAGTTATACCTTGAAACCAGAAACTTTAGTAAAGAAGATATAATCTATCCACAATTTTGGAAGAGTAAAAATGAGATACCTGGAAGTTCTCGTGGAAAGACTCATCCGCTTCTTCTTCGACTTTAACATTAATGTTATCTGGGAATGAACCTGTAACGATAACGGTGAAACACTCTTAGACATTACAGCACGTACTAAACCATATTGAATGGCTCTTTAGTTATGCCTCGTTATATTAAAGCACCTACTAACCAGTAGTAGTGGTCGGGTTGGGGCTCCCTGGTGTAGAAGCATATGCTTTTGTTGATTGTTTAAGATCCCCACTTGACTAAAAATATCATAAGAGATTTTATAAGTTCATCACCAATAAATTCAAGTCAAAGTGAGCACCATTCCATAATATTATGCATATTACCTCATGCATCTTCAATTTTTCATCTGTTACAGCTGTGTTAATACTTGTTTCAACTTCTAAATTGAATTTATTGTTCCATTTACAGCTCTGGCTTCGAAATGATAATCCATCTTTGGGTTTTGATGGAGTTTCTTGGTTGAACATTTTAACGAAATCTTTCACTCTTCCCTTGACTTTGTTTCTCCCATAACTCTCTTTTGACTTCTTTGGTGAACCTCGGAAACTCGCACCATCCACTTCTGAACTGATCTGGGAAATATCTATTCGTTCCTGTTTCTTTGCAGTTTTACTATTTCCAACTACTGAAGACGAAGCTTTTGTGCTTTTCGCCTTGTTTTCCTTCATTTGATCATCCATTTTAGCTATTTTAACATTGCTTGCGTCTAAATAAAAAACGAGATTGGCATAAGCGGAGGAAGAAAATATATGGTGCCTAAAACAATTTACTTGAACGCAGCTTACCTCTTTCAAAACCATTATCAAATAACAGAGAATTAATGGGTTTCATCTCAGGCTGGTGAGCTTCTTCTTTGCTGGCAGAGATTCCTTTCCCTGATTTTTCTGCCAAATAATGAAGTTTCACGTTTACTTGTATCGCACAAGATTGATTCTTATAAAGAATAAGATAATAAAACAAGAGAACATAATAATAATAAGAAGAAAAAAAATATAGTACAAGATGGCAATACCAGGAACGTATCCCATTATTCTTTGAGGTACAGGATGAATGACTACATCATCAACTTTATTCCGTTTAATCTTCTCTGGTGTGATTTCATCTTGAGTTGATTCATTTTCTTGTTTGTTGTTTTCAAACTTGTTGGATTGAACATTTAGAGTTATATGGCTATTAGAGGAGGAATCAGATAAAGGGGTTTTAGCTGATTGATTTACGCCTTCATCGGTTCCTGGGGGTGGCTCATCAGATTTGGTCATTTCTCTCAACCTTGAACTTCTCCTACCTCGAAGAGGGATGTCCAGTGGAACCCCTTTACCTGCCCACTTATATATCGAAAAATGGAAGTGTCCACTAGTACTGGACTTTTCTGAAGTCTCTGGATCCTTTTTCAAATTGATTCCTTTATCGATTTGATCAGATCCAGCCAAGTTTGATGACACCTCACTGCTGAGAAGAATTTCTTGGGATGAGGAACCTTGATTGTAAGAAGACCACACATCATTTCTTGAGCCCTCAGTACCTTGGATAGCTTCCTTTGAAGATCTAGGAAGAGAAGCGCCAGGAGAATAAAAATCGCTTATCTCATTGGAAGCATCATCATTCAACTTAAGTAGACTACGAGCAGGGGAACCGAAGGTTGGAAGCTCCACTGTTTTGATCATATTAGGAGGAAGACTAGAAAGAAAATGACGAGTTTTCAATGAGCTCTAGTCAAAATATAGAACAAGAAAAACTTAATACGCTCAAGCCTAGTGTATAATACCATAAAAAAAATGTTAAGGTAAAGAGTCAACAGAAGTAAAAGAAAAGCTTAAATTTTGACTACTTGGGCAAACATGAATCAGTTCAAGAAAGGAATAGAAGCGAAACCTGAATTGAGAAAGAGACGAACTTCCGAAAGGCTCAGCTCTAGGTGGCAGAGGACTTAGAACCCGGGAACCTGGAGAAGAAGGAAAAGGGTACTCCCGTCCTTGTTTTTTCGGAGTAGAAGTCGCGGAGGCATCGCCTCCAAATATGTCGTCAAAGAAGTCGGAGCTATGGTACCGTCTCCGGTTCATTCCCTCATCACCAAAAACTGGTTTCTCACCCGAACCGGTCCAGAGTTCGTCCTTACCTCTAGACTCGTTCGCGTCGCTGAAGCTGTGCGGTACTTCCGGCATTGAAAACCTCCTCGGAGGACCACCAAAAACGTCGTGGAAATCCACATCGGAGTTCCTGAAAGATGTTTTTGGTGAAGACCCAGAATTGAGTGACGATCTCCGTACACTATATCCTATGAGAATGCCCTCTTTCTGCGAAAACCTTTCCATGTTTCTAGTCAATGCCCATCAACTAATCTTTCTTCCGAATGAATTTCCCAATAAACAAACAGAATATTAGTATGAAATATTCAAAAACAGAGAATGGCGGGAACTTATCCTTTTGAGCTCTCTGTACAACAGGTGAAGAAAGCAAATTATGGTTTCTGGGCATTGAAGTTCCGAGGTTTTTATGTTCTGGGCAGAGCGGACTAAGAAACAAAATGAGGAAGGATACGTTGAAAAGGATATTACAGAAGCAGACAGAGTGGGTAGAGGGTTAAGGGGTGTGGGTGTGGAAATCGGAATCGTGAGCTTTGAAACCACACAAGAGCCCATCCGGATAAGTTATAAAACGCCAAAACGACAGCGTAAAGATTATTGGTCACCACCAATATTCCTGATTTTGCTTATTAGAAATCTACAAGGCGACCGTTATTCGGAAAATTTATGTGATGTTAATTAATTTCGTGGTCGATATAAGGCACTGTCATGACTCATGAACTAGTTTGCGGAAGACAACCTTGTCACTGTGGTGGGATCCGCTTCACTGTCTTAATGGACTTCGATGGTCCAATCAAGATGCTTGAGTACCATTCCGTGGTTAATTGAATTGGAAAGTTTTGAAAACTTGACAAGATGAAGAGATATACTCCAGCTCATGCAAATCTATAGATTAGCTAATAAAGAACTCACACGTTGATGGGAATGGGATAATGAAGGGAAAGGACTCGTTTATTTTTGGCAGCCAAAAATATGCCGAACGATGTTGATATTAATTGTGGTTGGAAGGACCTCTTTTAAGCAGTGGAGATAAATCCATTTTTTTGAAGTGTTGATTTGGAATCTCCAAATACGTATAGTAACAGGAGGAATCCGTTAAAAGGATGTTCGCAAGTGGCAAATGATGGCAAAAACACCATCCTATCTTATCAGGAGCAATGTGACAAAAAACACCCCATGGCCATATGCTTTTTTTCCAAACCTTACTAAATACCAACCTTATCTCTGGGTTGAATAGTATAGTTATCTAATGACGAAGGTGGTTATAAGTTAGAGCATCTGTGGACAGAACAAATGCAACAAAGTAAATTGAACTTCCAAGTATAAAATTGCTTAATGCAAATCCACGGCATTGCGTGTCAAACACCAAATTAGACAACATGAGATGACGCGCAGAGTTAGAAAACTAGACCTTTTGTACAACAAAATGATCGAGTATGATAGAGGGAGAACACTCCCATGGATCTGTCAGTAACTCCGTATAATCACGTGAAACAGAACAAAAGTTAAATGAAGACAAAGCAACCAAAATTCTAGTGTGTAATTGAATAAAAAGCCAAAAAAAAAAAAACAGAAGGAAAAGAAATTAAGAGAGACACGGAATGAGATAAATTCAAGTGGCCCCATGAGCAAATTGCAATCAAATCGACCCAAGTTGTGTAGCACGTGAATTTCTGAGCCTATCATCCTTAAGTCAGAACAAGGACATCCATGAGAACTATTGCTATCACGCAGAACCCTCTGGGAATGGATCTAGTGCGTCTTGTTTGCCGTTGACATAGTACTCAACCACGGCTTTCATTCTTGGAAGTTTATCCGGATGGTAGTTTACATGAACAATTACTGGCTTCAACTTCCTTAAGTTAGGATCTTTCCTAACCGTTTTGAATAGGACCTTACTGTTCATGAAAAGATAGAAATCCAAAGTTCTCTTGGCAGCATGAAGTCCTTCGTACCCAGGGTGCGAAGGGTAAAAAAGCTCTTCATTAAAAACTGCTTGATCCCAGGACTTTGGTTCTCGTGAAAGCCGTCCAGCCACGCGATCCAAAAGCTCAATCGAAGGAACTGTAGGACGTATGTAAAAAAAACCAGAGTTATAAACCCAGATTCTCATTGTATGTGCATAACGCGCCCAACCCATGGAAGGTTCATCAAAGACATCGTTATATCCATAAGCTGTCATGTTATTGTGACCATCGGTCATAGACTCAACATCTGAATCACGCTGAAGATAATCAAATGGATTCTGCAAATACACTATATCAACGTCTGATAGAAGCACACCGTAACCCAATTGTAAAAACTCTCTCAAAATACGAAATTTAGTTCCAGATACGGCATGGTTCCCTCCTGTTTTTGCAATCGAATCGACACCATCTTCTGGATCTCTCTTGTAGAAAGGAACGTCATTGGATTTGCAGAAATCTACAATCTCGTCATCAAGGGCTACAACCAAATAATTAGTGATACCAACTTTCTTGATGCTAGTGAACCAGACTTCCAACATGCTTTTAACATTTGAATTTGCAAGTGCAACAATAATCTCATTTTGAACTGCGACTTTCTCTAAAATCTTAGCCAATCTGGGATTTACAGAGTCATCAGGACTGACAGTTGGACTAGTTCTCAAGGCTTTGACAGTACCCATAGGCCCAGCTTTATGAGGCTTGCCCAGCACCAAAACCTGCTTCTCAGCATGATCCTTTACTTGTTCAGCCAGTCGTAGCTTCCCAGTCAGATCTCTGACCTCCTTCTGCAACTCGGAGTTCGTATTTGATAGTGATAGAATATCTAACTTCAGGGCATCGATCTTGTCCGATGACTCGCATGATGATAAACTTATCTAAATGAAGAACATGAAACAGTAGGATTAAAGTATGCTAGGAAAAATCAGGACTCGAAATTGCAATATAAATATCCAAGACAAACACCATTCACCAGAGTAAATGAAATAACTTAAGCCAAATTCTGAGATATTTCAACACCCCTTTTCTCTGAAAAAAGTTTCATTGTACGAAACAGGTCCACAAGGAAGACCCACATTTCGATTTTTATGCTATAGATTGATTACCGCAGATAATTAGTCTAAGGCGTGACACTACATAGCCAGACATGACTTATTTTTTAAATGTTACTGGAAACGAATTCTACACTCTTCAAAGTCTACCGACAATATACTAGGAAACGTAAACTTAACGATTGGAGTTTAATACTACAATCAATTTAGATATCTCTGCCCAATTTTTTTTAAGTAGTTCCTACTCGTATTCAATAAACACAACACTTGAAATATTAAATTAAAGTGATAATGCCTTTTACTAAGGTCAACCCAAATGAATCACAGAAAACAAAACCACAACTAAATTTAAATTAACACCCACAAACTAAAAGTCAACGGTAAAATCTGAAATTTAAACGGAAAGTCAAAGAAGGGGAAAATGAAAGAATCAGAGAAAAACAAATCCAAAACCTGAAGATCCGAGTGGCCGATTCGACGGTTTTGAATAGTCGAATCGGAAATGAAAAATCCATGAGGGTAGAAGACAGAGAAGGCGCAGCCGAGAAGAACTCCGATCACAATTGCTATAGCAATTCGTGATCCGCGGCCCGTTTGGCCCTTTTCCCTCATCAACGGTCCATCTCTGCGGCCGCCCAGCATGCCTTGACCGTACAAAGACAGAAAGAGGAAAGGAGTAGCTGGGAACCCTAATTTGAAGTTGAGATATTGAAATTGAGCTCAGGCGAGGAATATTTTGAAAACCCTAAGCAGGAAAGAAAAGTCTCGCAGTTCAGGGAAGTTGGTCTAGTCTAGTCCCGTCCCAGTTTTTACTTGTTCTAACAAAAAATGAAATGAAGACAGACAGCCGAAGTTAAGATTTGAAGGAGGGAGTTAGTCGTTGCTGATTTGGCAGACAATTAATTAAGATGCTTTGGATCACCTGCTTGGCGAGATAAATTACAACACGTGCATCCTCGTTTTTGATTGGCTAACTCAATCAATCGTGGGTCCAAAACGTAGATGAGATGACGGTGATGAATTGAATTTTCCTCCACCCTTCCTCACGTTCCTAGTTTCTTAATAATTTTGTCTCTCCTGAAACCTGGTCTGTCTTGGGCTCTTGGTTTGAATAACCCAACTAAAAAAAAGGGGTCTTTGTTATCAATTGCAATTAGGACTCAATTTCTTTTTAATATTCTCAATTAATAAAAATAAGATAAATTAATTAAAATACTACATTGATTAATGTATACAATGGCAAATTTAATGAGAAAAGACAAAAACAATTATTTTTGGCAAAAATTCACCAAGTTAAAGAAGTTTAACAAGCAATTCATAATGGAAAGGTAATATTGTTATTTATAATTTATGTGTTATAAAATAGTTTGTATCCATTTTTTGAGTTATTCTGCGCTAAAAAAAATATTAGAAAAATAAGTTTATATTAAGAGGACAAACTTTTGTTTGAAATCTCTGCTTTAGGATTTTTTTTGTTTTGTTCGAATCTAATTTGGATGTAGTTTGGACGTAACTCGAACATGATTCGGACATAGTTTGGACCTAGTTAGCAAGTGGGGGGAGAATTTTGAAAGAAAAAAAAAATGGCCATGGTTCGAATCCGAACCACGTTTGAATTAGGCCGAAATCATGTTCGAACCAAAAAATTATATATTGCAAATTTCAAACGAAAGTTCAACATCTAAACAAAAATGTATTATTCTTATGTAAGACTAATTTAATTTAGATACTTAACAATTTTAATATGCAGAATAAACTGAATATGATTGTCACAAAATTAATGAGATCGATGGAGTATACCTCCAGCCATTGATTTTGATAACCTCGACCTAACAACTTTAGATCTGCAAAAGAAAAACAAAAAAAATATTAGTGAGGGCAAAAGACTTCTAAGCTTTCACTAGCTCTTTATGAGAATGAGCGTTAAGCTTGGGGACCAGAAACCCTATATTTATATAGGCGAGACATTCCGTCAAGGTCTCTGCCACAATTGATGTCAGAAATATTAGGTAACTCAATATTGAGTAACTACCTTAAATGCTGACCATATTGAGAATATCTGTCAATTAATCTCAATTGACTTTAATCATAATTAATTAGAATTATGGTTTTTTGTAACTTTAATTAATTTAATAATATTCTAACATTCTCCCACTTGATCTACATTTAAACTAAAGTTTCACTTAAGCCCAATGATTATCCTTGTTAGGGAACAAACACATGAATCATAGCGATAGATCATCTTTTATGACGAGTATTATCTTACATGTATTACAATGTATTTATTACTCAACAATAAACTTTATGTGGCAATGTAACTTAATGAATAAAACTCAATGTTTATTCAGGTTCAATGAAGATAAATTTTCTCAAATGAAATTAAGGTACACATGAATATGAGAAAATATCTAAATAAGAGTTTCATTAATAACTTTTAATGAAAAGTTACACAAGGAAATAGAATTGTTGACCCTTTGTTTGGTCAACGACATAGAGTCAAATAAACGACAAAGAACAAAAAGGAAATCAAGAAGAGAATCAAATGGGAAGAAAGTGATACCAGCAATTTATAGTGGTTCGGCCCCAACTAGGTGGTAAAGACCTACGTCCACTTAGTATTCTTATTGATATTGAATCCCAACACTGTGATCAAAGAACTAGGGTTCTTTGAGTTTCACCAGTCTTGGGAGAATTACAATTTCAGTGGATAATCACACTATGCTTTTCTCTCTGAATACAAAGATTAGAAGTGCAAAAGTCAAAAGTTCCTTCCTTGAGTCCTCTCATTCTTATTTATAGGCTCAAGGAGGTTACAAGGGCTGATGGGCCTTTATTACCCTTAAGAATAGTGTATCAAGGAAACAAAAAGAAATATATTAAGTGTAGTTATTACAAGATTGCATATCTTAAAGGAAGTAAATAGAAGTATGCGACCAGACTGGTCGCACATAAGTGCGAGACTTGATGAAGCAATAATCATCTAGTCGATAGTCGAACAGAACCCCTTCACTCAGAACTGCCACGTGCCAACCACGTGTAAGAAATTCTTGCCATGTCATCAGGAGCCATTTTTGGGTAAACATTTGCCCCCCCCCCCCCACGTTTATTTTACTGCGACCAGCATAAAGTAAACTTAAGAGACCGACCATTCGCATACCCCATCAAATATGTCAGAGTCGTCTATGCCTTCTCGAAAAAGGCAGCTAATCATGTCCTTTCAGTTTCCCCAAAAATTGTCTGACGGCTATTGCGTTTCCTCATGCCTTGAAAATTCACTCCCATCATTACCTCTTTTACAGTGCCACGATCAATATAAATAACTCATTCGTTTTACTTTTCACTTTTTACCAATCTTCTCTTCCTCAAGAACTCTGAAGAACTCTACACTCAGGATCCAGAAAACCCAAACGGTTCCAACGATTCACGGAGTTTCTGCCCAGCCATTCCACATCTCAGGAATTTGCATCCATTTTCGTCCAAGTAAGCCTCTTGAATTTCTTCGTCTCTGAGATGCCATGCTATGTTTAGTTTCTAGTTTGTTTCAGACTTTGAGTTCTTGAAAAAACTACTTTGGGGTAAATGGGTATACTGATCGGTGTTTAATATGGTAGAAAAAAACACTTTGCTGGGGTTATGAATCAGTTTGGTAGTCAGGATAATTAATTTAGGGCGTAAAATCGAAGTAAAAATTTAATTTTCAAGCCTGTAGAAAAACTGGGTTTTTCCCGCTCCTTCAGAGTCGAAAAAGTTTCTCCTAGAAAAACTTTGTACTTCTACTTTCTGATCTGTTTTCCAAATTGTTCGCATAGGATTTAGTCTTTTTGTCAGAATGCTACTGGTCGTATAAAAGCTTAACTTTTATACACGAGCAACATTATTCCAACTCTTAACACTTTTTAGTCTTTTGGACCGTAGATTCTCATCTCCCCTTCTCTGTTCGCAGATTTTCATGCACAATCTGTGGGGAGGTGAGAGGCCAATCGATGATGACCTGCTTGAGAACGAAGAACAGACGTCGCTACTCATTCTGGGGATTCCTTTTTCCCATACCCCATCCAATAGACCTTCGACCAATCCATCAAACATGGGTAGAGTAAAATCCACCGCCCTGAAAAAGAAACCAACCAACCCTCAAGCAAATCAGCCTGCTCCTCGGGCTGAAATTCCTTCGACCAGCAGTCGAGCTGAAAATACTCCTGAGCCAGGCATCCCAACACAGGCCAAACCCCGAGACGTCCTTCAACCAGACGTCGAGTGCAAGCAATATTACTCCTAGGATGCTAACCAATTACCTCAGGAAGTACGACCTTTCTAGGGTAACTTTGTTCAAACCTGTAACATCCCAAATTTACTAATAAGGCTTAGGGCCTTGATTAGCGTGCCTGGAGGGCAATAAATGATTTAATATTATAATATGTGAATTTGTATGAATATGTGATTAGAGATGCATGTTTAGGTGAATTAAATATGCATGTGGACCCTGTTTGGTTGTTAGGGGCATGTTTGTAATTTTAGCCCATTGAGGGCATAAATGTGATAATTGTAATAATTGTGATATACTTGTGATATATCTGTGTTGTACGATCCGAGACAGTCCTAGGGAGCGGTTAGCTAGAAAGTCACAACAGGGTCAAAAATCCGACTCGGGACGAGTCGAGGGGTATTTCGGGTATTAGACGTTTTATGGGGTTATCGGGTTATGGAAATAAATATTTGGAGATATATTTGAAGATAAAATGTTTAGGAGGGAATATTGGAGAAATTTACCATTTTTCCCTCGGGGACGTTTTTGGTACCCCGAGGCTTTGAGATAACCTTAGAAACTTAAGTTAAATAAAAACAAAATTGGAGAAGTGTTTAGAAGCTAAGGAAACCGACCCTCTTTCTTCCTCTCTCTCTTGGAGTCTTCTCCCTTTGGAAACTTGGAGCATTTTTGGTGGAAACTAACCAGAGACTAAGGAATTGGAGCTGGGAATTTTGGGAGCTAGAAGCTTAGAGCTTAGAGAACTAATCCAGGGATTTAACTCAACTCAAGGTAAACTCTTAACTTAGTGAATTATACTAGTTTTCTGCTGAAATTTTAGAGTATTGCATGTGTGTTAAGTGAAGAATCATCTTTGAGTTTGATGAGGTTTTGAGTTAGAATTCTTGTTAGGTTTTGTTACTGAGTCCATGGTATAACTTCTATGATGATTAGCTTGAGTTGTTGGGTTGATTTTGGGGTTAACTGGATTGGTTTTCGTGGTAAAAATGGAGGATTTTTCTGGGTTCGAAGGGTCGGGCCGCAACATTGTTCTTGCTGAGTCACGACCCTCTAGAACAAAATGGTGGCCTGGAAGAAGGGTGGGTCGTGGCATGCCCTAGCTTGAGTCGCGACGCGCCTGCCCTATTTAGGGGGGAATGGTCTCTGGTTGGGGGCGGGCCGCGGCATGGCCTCATGGGGCTGCGACGCTTAGTGCATTTTTGGGCTTTAAAGAGGTTTTAGGCTTGGGAATCCAATACTTAAGGCTCGGGATGGATTTTATCACCCAGATTGATAGAATTCAAGGTCTCGGAGACTATAATTATGACCCAAAGTTATTTAATGGATTAGAACATGATGGATGGATATTGTTGGTGTGTTGTGACTAGGGTTTCAGCGAGGCTCAGACTAGGGGACTATGCTCGGGACATCGGTGCTTGGAAAGCTCGGGACACAGGTAAGAAAATTGTTGTTCCCGTAGAGCTTGTGTTGCAGGGCATGGCCCCATATGATTGTGCTGCAGGGCGTAGCCCCTTTGATTGAGTTTATACATGTTTAAGTATCTGGTTACTTATGCTATGTGTGCATATATGTGAATGAACGGCAAGAGTCGGGAACAGCGAGGGCGGGAAACGGTGAGGGCTGGAAACGGCGAAGGCTAAGAATGGCAAGGGGCCGGGAGCAGCTGATGGACCCAAAACGGGTATGTTTAAAAATTTATATATCGCAAGCGCACGAATCGTCCATATAGAATAGTGATCGTAAGCAAGGATGTCGAACCCAAAGGAGTTGTCTAAAATCGAAAATGAAACTATTTTAAATCAAAAGTAATAAATTCTAACCTAGTTCCAAAGATTGATAAGTTTTAATATTATGAACATAAAATAAAAGATTGAAAAATAAAGCTATTTAAGATAATGAAAATAAACCAATAATGAGTTGAAAATAAGTGTTAAAAGAAAAGATTATTAAGATACTAGAATCCACAAAATGTAAGTTTAATAATATTTATTAGTATATTGATTCCCAAGTGTTAGTGATAGTTAAAATAATTTAAACTATCCTTTTTCAAAAAGATTTATAATTTTAAACACAAATTTCTTATAAAAAGATAGGATTTTTCTTCACTTTTCAAAATTAGAATTTCAAAGCATTTAGTGTAAATCAATCTAATGAAATAACAAAAAAATCAATGAACATTATTTATAAGGCAAAACATAATATTTTTGTTCTAAGCATGGATGTGTACAATTTAATGACACATCTTACACAAAGAATATTATGTTTATGCACTAATGAAGTACAAAGTGTAAATATGTTCTAACAATCTAAAATACAAGATATTTAAGATGAAAGAAATATATGAAGAAGAAAAATCCATAGACTTTGTTGCATTACAAGGGAAATCAACATACAACATAAATATTACCTAGTTACAAGTTGCTTCATCATGATCTTAATAATCCTATGAAAAAGATTAGAAGCACATAACTAGAGTAGAAATTACAAAATAAATGACATACATACTTGCAAAATGCTCTTGAAAAACCCAAATGGAAGAGAGAATGGTAGAGAGAAAATGAGAGAAAAAGATGGTAACCAAAAAATTAAGCACCCCAAAATGGTCTTCAAAACCCTTATTTATAGCCAAAATGAGATTATTAAAATAATCAATTTAAATTAAGTAAATTGATTAAATTAATAATAATATGGTAAATAGGGGTAAATTGTAGGAGTGATGATGATTTTGGGGTAAAAAGTGTGTAGAAAAATGGGTAAAAATGTGGCATTTTAGACAAGGGGACAATGAGCAAATTTAAGGGCTCAAGGGGTGCTATATGGCAGCAAGAGGCGGCTGGGGCGAGCTGGGTATCTGGGCCGTACGGAGGGGCTGGCTGAAGGAGATGGCAGGCGTGGGCTTGTGAGATGGCTTGGGCCATGTGCTATGTTGTGGAGAGCTGGCCCAAATGGATTTGTTGCTGGGAGGAGATGCGGCAGGTGATTGATGAAGCAAGGAGGTAATGGAGGTAAAATGGGAGACAGGTGGCGTGGCTGGGCATTAGTGTATATATGCTGAAATGGTTGATGGCTGAAGCAGGGGGAAGTGGGCCAGGCGTGGCCTTGGGCAGGTGCTGAAGGTAGAGGGAGTTGGGCCAGGCGTGGGCCTTGGAGGATATGGCTGCCACAATTTGCTATTTTCTCTTCATAAATGCCACTTTTGTTTTCTTTTCTCTTCTTTCTTTCAAGCATGCAATATAATTCCTACAAGATAAAAATAAATTAAATAATAATCAAATATTTTCAATTATAAATAAATCATATTAATTATTTGAAAATATTGATTATAATTTAATTTAATAAAGCATTTAAGTTCAAAAGAATTACATTTTTAACTTCTAACTTAACAATACAAATTTCATATAATTAAATTACAACATATTATAATAAAATATCTATAAAAACATATAAAAATCTATAAAACTACACTAAGACTAATAAATTAAAAATTACATAAAAACTTAATAAGTTAATTAAAAACTCAAGAACTAAGCAACAATTAGCATATAAAATATGGTAAAATAACTCTATTTTGTAGAGTTATCACACCCCCAAACTTAAAGTTTTGCTAGTCCTCAAGCAAAAGAAAAATTAAAACATACATTTTTTTTTTTATTGGTGATATAAAAAGGATTTTCTCAAAAATTGCACAATGAAAATAATTCTAAAAAATTATTATGAATAACAGTTAAGCTTATGTAATTAATTAAATTGTCAATTTTGCTTTAAAAATAGGTTTTCATTAAAATTATTTTTCACTTAAACTTATAGGAAATAAGAGTGTTCTTGTTATGAAAAATGTAATTTTTGTTACAAGCAAAATTGACCCTATAATTAAAAACAAAGCTTAAGAATTATTCATATTTTTAAGAGAACTAAATTCAAACTCAATCAAGATTTTTATCATTGAAAATGAAAAATATCACCAAATTTTATTTTAAAAAAAATTTTGAAAATGAAAAAAATTAACAAAACAACAACATATAAATAAAATTTTATTGTTTTATTTTATTTTTTTTTTTTAACAAGACAACAAAACAAAATTTTTTTTTTTTTTTTTTCAAACACAAACATAAATAAAAACAAAAATTAACACAAAATATAGAAATTAAAAACAACGTAAAGCATAAACAAAATAAATCATACTCTCCTTAATGATAATAACCATATAAACTCGATACCCCCAAACTTAATTTAAGCATTGTCCTCAATGTGTCAAAATGTAAATATAAATTAAAATTGACGAGAGTTTAGAGTTTAGAATGGTCGTACCTCGATATGGTGCACCGCTAAGAGAGTAGAGGATACAACAAACAAAAATTAAATCACACATAAAACAACAATACAAATAAAACACAAGTTATCAAGATCACACAAGAATCAAAGAGCATGGTAAACAGGGTCCTCAAGGAGTATCTCATCCACTTCATCAGTTTTTAATTCTAAAAATGGTTTTAATTTTTGTCCGTTAACTTTAAATATATCACCATTTTTAGGATTTTCAATTTCAATAGCTCCATGTGGAAAAACAATACGAACAATGTAAGGACCGGACCACCTAGAGCGTAACTTTCCCGGGAATAAATGCAAACGAGAGTTGTATAAAAGGACTTTCTGACTTGGATAAAAATCTTTTCTCAAAATATTTTTATCATGGTAAAATTTCATGCGATCCTTATACTTTTTTGAATAGTCATATGCATCATTCCTAATTTCATCTAGTTCATTTAGTTGAAGTTTTCGTTTTTCACCTGCCTTGTCTAAAGAAAAGTTTAACTGCTTAATTGCCCAAAAGGCTCTATGTTCTAACTCAACAGGTAAATGGCACGCCTTCCCATACACAAGTCTGTAGGGTGACATGCCAATGGGTGTTTTGTACGCGGTACGATACGCCCATAATGCATCAGTGAGTCTTAAGGACCAATCTTTCCTAGTTGGATTCACAGTTTTTTCTAAAATGTGCTTAACTTCCCTATTAGACACTTCAACTTGACCACTAGTTTGTGGGTGATATGGTGTTGAGACTTTATGTGTAATGCCATATTGTTTCATCAAATGTTCAAATGGCTTATTACAAAAGTGTGTACCGTTATCACTAATTATAGCACGTGGTGAACCAAAACGGGAAAATATATTTTCTTTTAAAAACCGAAGCACAACTTTGTGGTCATTAGTGTGGCATGCAATAGCTTCAACCCATTTAGACACATAATCAACTCCAACAAGTATATAAAGATTACCAAAAGAGTTAGGAAATGGTCCCATAAAATCAATGCCCCAAACATCAAATATGTCAATAATAAGAATAGGATTTAAAGGCATCATGTTTCTTTTAGTTAAACTTCCTAACTTTTGGCAACGTTCACAAGCTTTACAATAAACATATGTATCATGAAAGATAGTGGGCCAATAAAAACCACATTGTAAAACTTTAGCAGCTTTTTTCTTACCACTAAAATGTCCTCCACATGCATGATCATGACAAAAAGATATGATTTTAGATTGATCACAGTTTGGAATGCATCTTCTAATTATTTGATCAGGGCAGTATTTAAACAAGTAAGGATCATCCCAAATAAAGTTTTTCACCTCAGAATAAAATTTAGATTTATCATGCTTAGACCAATGAGATGGTATTTCTTTAGTGACCAAATAATTAACAATATCAGCATACCAAGGCAATGAAGAAATATACATCAATTGTTCATCAGGAAAAGTTTCAGTGATAGGAATGGAATCATGTATAGTTTCAACAACTAGTCTAGATAAATGATCAGCAACAACATTTTCAGATCCTTTTTTATCACGTATTTCTAAGTCGAATTCTTGTAAAAGCAGGATCCAACGGATCAAATGAGACTTAGCATCTTTTTTTGATAAGAGATATTTTAATGCAGCATGATCAGAGTAGACAATAATTTTAGACCCTAACAGATAAGATCTAAATTTCTCTAATGCAAAAACAACAGCAAGCAATTCTTTTTCGGTTGTGGAGTAATTTAATTGAGCATCATTTAAAGTTTTGCTAGCATAGTAAATTACATGAGGTATTTTTTCAAGTCTTTGTCCTAAGACAGCACCTATAGCATAATCAGAAGCATCACACATTATTTCAAAAGGTATTTTCCAATCAGGAGGTCGAATAATGGGTGCAGTAGTCAACAAATTTTTTAATTTTTCAAAGGCAACATGGCAATTATTATCAAAGTCAAAAGCATTTTCTTTTCCAAGTAAATGGCATAAAGGCCGAGAAATTTTGCTAAAATCTTTTATAAATCTTCTATAAAAACCGGCATGGCCTAAAAATGATCTAATTTCTTTCACAGTTTTAGGTGGGGGAAGTTTTGAAATAAGATCAACTTTAGCTTTATCAACTTGTATTCCCTCAGAAGATATTACATGACCTAAAACAATTCCTTTTTTAACCATAAAATGACATTTTTCCCAGTTAAGCACAAGGTTTTTCTCTTTGCAACGAATTAAAACAAGTGAAAGATGGTGCAAACATTCATCAAAAGAGGAACCAAACACAGAAAAATCATCCATAAATACTTCAAGAAATCTTTCAACCATGTCAGAAAAAATCGAAATCATACACCTTTGAAAAGTCGCAGGTGCATTACATAATCCAAAAGGCATGCGACGATATGCAAAAGTTCCAAAAGGGCATGTAAATGTAGTCTTTTCTTGATCTTCTGGGGCAATGGGGATTTGGTTATATCCCGAATACCCATCAAGAAAACAATAATATGCACGGCCAGCTAATCGTTCAAGCATTTGATCAATAAAAGGTAATGGAAAATGATCTTTTCTAGTAACATTATTCAACTTTCTATAATCTATGCACACTCTCCACCCCGTTTGTACTCTAGTAGGGATTAATTCATTTTTCTCATTTTCAACAACTGTGATCCCAGACTTCTTAGGCACAACTTGAACTGGACTAACCCACTGACTATCAGAAATAGGGTAAATGATACCTACGTCTAACAATTTTATGACCTCTTCTCTAACTACTTCTTTCATATTTGGATTTAGCCTTCTTTGACATTCCCGAGAGGTTTTAGCATTCTCTTCTAGATGGATTCTATGCATACATATGGATGGGCTAATTCCTTTAATGTCTCCAATGGTCCAACCTATGGCTTCTTTATGTTCTCTAAGGACATCTAACAATTTACCTTCTTGTTCTTTATCTAGAGCGGATGCTATGATAACAGGTAAGGTTTCAGACTCTCCTAGAAAAGCATATTTTAAATTTTCTGGCAAAGGTTTAAGGTCTAACTTTGGAGACTCAGAAATTGATTGAACATGACCTAAGGGTGAAAAAGGTTCAACTTTGGTTTCATTTAAGGGTATAGACTCTAGCAAAGCATTCACATCATCATTAAAGTCATCAATATGCAAGTTCATACCAAAGTATTTTTCACAAAAATCAAGTAAGTCATTTCCATCATCTTCACAAATACTATCTATCATGTTAACTTCATGCATTTCTTCACACTCAACAGATTTAGCAACATTAAAAACATTCAATTCAACAGTCATATTGCCAAAAGATAATTTCAAAACATCATTACGACAATTTATGATTGCATTAGATGTAGCTAAGAATGGTCTACCTAAAATGATAGGAATTTGAGCATGCATATTTTCCACAGGTTGAGTATCAAGAACAATGAAGTCAACAGGAAAATAAAATTTATCAACTTTTATCAAAACATCCTCTATAATGCCTCTAGGAATTTTCACAGAACGATCGGCTAATTGAAGAGTTATAGAGGTAGGTTTTAGCTCACCAAGACCAAGTTGCTTATAAACAGAATAAGGCAATAAATTCACACTAGCACCCAAATCAAGTAAAGCTTTGTTAATAAAATGATCACCAATAATACATGAAATTGTGGGACACCCAGGATCTTTATATTTAACAAGACTCTTATATTGAATAATGGAACTAGCTTGTTCAGTTAAAAACGCCTTTTTAGGAACATTAGTGTTTCTTTTAACAGTACAAAGATCCTTTAAAAATTTGGAGTAGGCAGGAATTTGTTTAATGGCATCTAAGAAAGGGATGTTGATACTAACTTGTTTAAAAACTTCTAAGATGTCATTATATTGGCCGCCCTTTTTAATTGGAAGCAATCTTTGTGGGAATGGGGCTTTTGGAATGAAAGGATGGATTGGAATTTCTTTGTTTGATGAGTCATTGAGATTAGAACTAGAAGGCTGACTCTTTTCTTTTTCTTTTTCGTTTTCAACCTCGGGTATGTAATCGGGTTTGACAATTTTCTTTCCAGACCTAAGAGTTGAAATTGATTTGACTTCTCCATTATGACTAGACTTTCCTATCTCATATTGACCTTTTGGATTAGGGATAGGTTGACTAGGGAATGTTCCTTTTTCTCTATCAGCTAAAGCAGTGGCGAGTTGTCCTACTTGTGTCTCGAGTTTGGTAATAGATTGAGATTGATTTTGTAGGATTTGTTGGGTGGATTGCATAAATTGTTGTAAAGTATCTTCTAAGGAAGGTTTTCTTTGTTGCGGATATGGTTGATTTTGTGGGGCATGAGCTTGGTTTTGTGTGTTGTATTGGTGCCCTTGATTCATTTGGGGTTGGTTTTGTCTCCATGAAAAGTTCGGATGGTTTCTCCAATTTGGATTGTAGGTGGATGAAAATGGGCTATCATTTGGTTTCCCATAAGAATGAAGTGCATTGGCCTCCTCGGAAAAGGCTTCTTGGTAGGAAGGACATGATTGGGCATTATGGCAAGGACTAGAACATATAGAACAAACATCTTTTCTTGGTTGTATTGGAGAATTTATAGTTTGGCTTATGGCTAAAGCTTCTACTTTTCTCGCTAATTTGTCTAAGGATGTTCTTAAGTCTAATTCTTCTTTTACTTCATACCTTCCTCCTCTTTTTGGTGAATTAGTTGACCTAGACCTAGGATCAAAATAATTCCATTGTTGTGAATTGACAGATAAATCTTCAAGGGCGTCCCACGCCTCTTGTCCTTGAAATTTAAAAAAATTTCCAGTATGCATAGATTGAATCATTTGACGATTAGAGGGAGTCAAACCATCATAAAAATATTTTACAAGTCTCCATTTTTCAAAACCATGATGAGGACATTTTAATAATAAATCTTTAAATCTTTCCCAACATTCATAAAACTCTTCATTATCTTTTTGAAAAAACTCGGAGATTTCTCTCCTTAGACTATCAGTTTTAGACATAGGAAAAAATTTCAGTAAGAATTTATTATAAAGTTGATCCCATGTAGTTATAGACCCCGTGGGAAGGGAATTTAACCAAGCTTTTGATTTGTCTTTTAATGAAAAAGGGAACAATCTTAGTCTGACCGACTCATTAGAAAAATTTTGAAATTTAAATGTTGAGCAAATTTCTAAGAAATCTTTGACATGCATGTAAGGATCCTCTCTATCTAACCCATAAAAAGATGGCAATAATTGAATGATTGCGGGTTTAAGCTCAAAATGAGTAGCAGAAGTAGTAGGTAAAACAATGCATGACGGAGCATTAGATGAAATAGGTGCAAAATATTCAAGCAAAGTTTTTTCAGGCACAACATTTTCATCAAGAGGATTAGCAATAGGTTCCATGATGCTCAAATTTTTACTAACACTTTCAATTTCAAACAAAGATAAACGTCTTTTTACTAACCGTTTTTTAGAGTTACGTTCCCAATGATGCATACAATTTTCACAAACAAGGCAACAATGATAATCTCAAACAAGCAATTTTCTGATGTGGAAGATCAGTTAAAACCGCAACCACAGAGCATACTTAGAATTTTTAGAGATTTCACAACAATAATTCTTATGGTTTACTTGTCCCCAGGCCTATTTGATTCCACTTACTCGCGCACTACTAACAACTCCCCGAGGTTAATTAGTAGAGGCGGATGGGAATTTTGGTCAAATTTCCTTTAAGCAAGAATTGCTTATGGTGAAAGGACAAGATTTAGGTTTCTCTTTTTTTTTTTCAAGTATTTTTCACAATATTACGCTAAAATATTAAAGAAGACAAAGAAAAATAAGGCAAAAATTAAATAAGACTAAAATTTAAGCAAGAGTAGGGAGGCATAGCATGCCATCAACCATAACAAAATTAAGGTAAAAACTAGGAGGCACAAGTGCCATCAACTTAAACATAAGATAGATGACTAGGAGGCAAAAATTGCCATCAACTAGCTAGGAGGCAACATTGCCATCAACTAGTAATTTGCGGAATTTAAATAAAATAAAAATACAACAAAATAAATAAAGAAAATTTCACAAAGGTTAGGAGGCAAAAAATTGCCGTCAACTAACAAAGATATAAAAGAAATAAAATTACAACAAAATTAGGAGGCACAAGTGCCATCGACTATAAAAATTTAAAAGGATAGATAGGAGGCACAAGTGCCGTCAACTAAATAAAAAAAAAACAATAAATATAGAAATATAAGTATATATTTTTTTTATGGGTGGTTGAACCGTCCCAAATTTTCTTCTTATCTTTTTTTTTTTTATAGTATATATATTTTTTAGTTTTTTTTTTAAGTGCAAAAATTAAAATAACTAGTAGAAGAATTTACTAACCTTGAGATAATTTTCGTTTCTTTTCTCTTGCAACTCCCCGGCAACGGCGCCAAAAACTTGATGGACCCAAAACGGGTATGTTTAAAAATTTATATATCGCAAGCGCACGAATCGTCCATATAGAATAGTGATCGTAAGCAAGGATGTCGAACCCAAAGGAGTTGTCTAAAATCGAAAATGAAACTATTTTAAATCAAAAGTAATAAATTCTAACCTAGTTCCAAAGATTGATAAGTTTTAATATTATGAACATAAAATAAAAGATTGAAAAATAAAGCTATTTAAGATAATGAAAATAAACCAATAATGAGTTGAAAATAAGTGTTAAAAGAAAAGATTATTAAGATACTAGAATCCACAAAGTGTAAGTTTAATAATATTTATTAGTATATTGATTCCCAAGTGTTAGTGATAGTTAAAATAATTTAAACTATCCTTTTTCAAAAAGATTTATAATTTTAAACACAAATTTCTTATAAAAAGATAGGATTTTTCTTCACTTTTCAAAATTAGAATTTCAAAGCATTTAGTGTAAATCAATCTAATGAAATAACAAAAAAATCAATGAACATTATTTATAAGGCAAAACATAATATTTTTGTTCTAAGCATGGATGTGTACAATTTAATGACACATCTTACACAAAGAATATTATGTTTATGCACTAATGAAGTACAAAGTGTAAATATGTTCTAACAATCTAAAATACAAGATATTTAAGATGAAAGAAATATATGAAGAAGAAAAATCCATAGACTTTGTTGCATTACAAGGGAAATCAACATACAACATAAATATTACCTAGTTACAAGTTGCTTCATCATGATCTTAATAATCTTATGAAAAAGATTAGAAGCACATAACTAGAGTAGAAATTACAAAATAAATGACATACATACTTGCAAAATGCTCTTGAAAAACCCAAATGGAAGAGAGAATGGTAGAGAGAAAATGAGAGAAAAAGATGGTAACCAAAAAATTAAGCACCCCAAAATGGTCTTCAAAACCCTTATTTATAGCCAAAATGAGATTATTAAAATAATCAATTTAAATTAAGTAAATTGATTAAATTAATAATAATATGGTAAATAGGGGTAAATTGTAGGAGTGATGATGATTTTGGGGTAAAAAGTGTGTAGAAAAATGGGTAAAAATGTGGCATTTTAGACAAGGGGACAATGAGCAAATTTAAGGGCTCAAGGGGTGCTATATGGCAGCAAGAGGCGGCTGGGGCGAGCTGGGTATCTGGGCCGTACGGAGGGGCTGGCTGAAGGAGATGGCAGGCGTGGGCTTGTGAGATGGCTTGGGCCATGTGCTATGTTGTGGAGAGCTGGCCCAAATGGATTTGTTGCTGGGAGGAGATGCGGCAGGTGATTGATGAAGCAAGGAGGTAATGGAGGTAAAATGGGAGACAGGTGGCGTGGCTGGGCATTAGTGTATATATGCTGAAATGGTTGATGGCTGAAGCAGGGGGAAGTGGGCCAGGCGTGGCCTTGGGCAGGTGCTGAAGGTAGAGGGAGTTGGGCCAGGCGTGGGCCTTGGAGGATATGGCTGCCACAATTTGCTATTTTCTCTTCATAAATGCCACTTTTGTTTTCTTTTCTCTTCTTTCTTTCAAGCATGCAATATAATTCCTACAAGATAAAAATAAATTAAATAATAATCAAATATTTTCAATTATAAATAAATCATATTAATTATTTGAAAATATTGATTATAATTTAATTTAATAAAGCATTTAAGTTCAAAAGAATTACATTTTTAACTTCTAACTTAACAATACAAATTTCATATAATTAAATTACAACATATTATAATAAAATATCTATAAAAACATATAAAAATCTATAAAACTACACTAAGACTAATAAATTAAAAATTACATAAAAACTTAATAAGTTAATTAAAAACTCAAGAACTAAGCAACAATTAGCATATAAAATATGGTAAAATAACTCTATTTTGTAGAGTTATCAGCAGCATCTAATTGCGAGTTGCCAGGGCGAGACCCTAAAGGATACCTGGGATATCCTCACGGTGTGGACTATGAATCCAGGGCCTGGTAAAGCGCCTGGGACGACATGTTCGTACGTGTATAGCCTGATGATGGCTTGTTTATATGTTAAGTGTTTGATATGCATATGTTATCTGCTTGTGAGGGTTTTCTTGCTGGGCTTCGGCTCACGGGTACTCTATGGTGCAGGTAAGGGCAAGGGGGAAGTTAACCAACCATGAGTACGGAGAGCGTGAAGCGGTGCGTACATGTTTGGCCTGCCTGGCTGCCACGTCTAGGGGTATTTTGGGAGATGGTTGTACTAAACCTAGATTTTGTCGTTTAGCCGACTTTAGTTATATTTTTGAGTTGTAAATATTTCTAAACAGTATTTTGGGATCCCAAGTGTTAAATGCTTTATGATTTTCGATGAATGGAATTATTTTCAAAGTATAAGACTCTGTTTATGGTTTAATTAAACTTTTGTCTTAAAACCTCGATTAGAGAGTTAATTGCACATTTTAAACTCACTTAGTAACGGCTCTAAGGAAGTAGAGCATTACAAAACCCACCAACGACCAGCGGGCAAGGCGCCTTCAGCGCCTGGTCGAGGTATCATATCGAGGCAGGAGCAATCTTGCCTCTTCATCCTTTTTTCCAGGGAGTGGCCAATTATTTCGAGGTCGCTCCTTTCCAAATAACTCCAAACGGGTATAGAATGTTTTCTGCACTCTATATCCTTTATAGCCATAAAAGTGGCATGTCCCTACGCCTCATGAGATCAATTACCTGTTCAATCTTAAATCCAACCCCAACCAAGACAACACGGGGTTTTTTCATCTCTGTCACCAGGCATAGACCCACATCTTCCTGAGTGAGACTACCTATAAGTCCAATGTATGAAAGTACTTCCAGGAGTACTTTTTAACTACTGATCTGGTTGCCAACAACCTAGCCTTCACCCAAGGAGGTAACTTCTTTATTCTCTGGTCGCTTATTTCTTTTTGTTTTATCTACATCCTCCTTAGAAAATTAACACTCTTCAGGTCCATGGCAACGACCAACTCCTACTCCAGAAATGGAGATTCAAGCAGCATCGCTGGCCAGCATGACTGACGTAGAAAAAAGCGTCAAACAGCTAGTCATCGAAGCCAACCTAAGGTTGGTCGGTCTTCTGGCACCTCACCAGGATGTGAGGGAGTCAACGGCGAGGAGTGCCATTGGCGGAGAAGTTCCCGAACAGCACCAAGATGTGTCACAGCCTCTAAGGAGGAGGGCAACTGGGGTGACAATCAGGGAACCCTCCAGCACCCCGCGAGCAAATGTTCCCCCTGTCCCTAGGGGAAAGGGAAAAGAGAAAGTTTCCGAACCCCCTGCACCCATCGAAGAGTTTTCAGACAAGAACGGTACTGTCTTCTCACTTTTAGACAGTTTGCCCATTCTCTGTCATTTATTTAATGGGGACGGCAACTTTAAGTACACTCCCAATTTAAATTCATATTTCTTCCAGGCATTGAGTGAGTGTAGTAGTAGTTCAGTATGTAATACATCGATCAATAGTTATAGCTTGGGCACTCTACTTATAATTTCCTTGTTCTCATTTTTAACTCCATCTATACATATCTTCTAACTGCTCGCAATGTTTCCTTACTTGCAGATATGTCGTCTGGAGATATGTTTGACCGCTACAGCACACCTGCTGCTCCTTCGAGCAAGAGCAAGCGACACCGTGGAGAGAGCAGCAAAACTCCTTCGACCAAAAAGGCCTGGACTAAGGATCCTCCAGCAGCCGCTCCTTCCAAAGAAGCAACGCACCCTCCGTCTCCACTCAACCAACAGTCTCCCCCTGCACCCTTCGGTACCTGCCAACCAACCACCTCACGATCAACTTGGAGATGTCCTGACAAGCACCGTGGTCACCGCGGCCAGAGAGAGAATATACAAACTCTCCAAGCAAAAACGCAGCCGAGAGGCCATCATCGGCACAGACTCTATGGAGGCCGATCAGATAATAAACTGAGGACTGAACAAGATAGCCAGTGTAAGTTGCTTTCTATTGCTAAGTTTTGTTTATTTTGTCATTTCCCGCCATCATCTTATATCTTTATCTGATCGTAGGGAATACTGACTATAACTGCTGGCTGGCGCCGCACAGGGGTTTCGGTCACCCAGACCAAAGAATCCGACGCCAAACATGCTGAGGAGGTCAAGGTGCTCGAGGGGAAAAACACTGAATTGCTCGGGAGAAACACTGAACTGCTCGAGCAAAACTCTAAGCTGGCCAAAGAGCTTCAACAGTTTCAGACTGCTTTGACTAAAGCCAATGAAGACAAAGAGAAGTTTAGGGAGTTTGCTAAACTTAATTGTCAAGAGGCCAAATAGCTTGAGGCTGGGCTGATCGCGAGTAGAAAAGAGACTGAGGAGCTGGAGGGGCGTGTCAAGGAGCTTGAGGAGACTAATGCCAGCAACTTGGAAAGGTATAAGGGAGCTACCCACCATTGCTTTTATGAGTTCTGGAAGCATAATCGTGGGGCCAACTTCAATTATCTTTCTGAGTAGCTGAGGCAAACTGAAATAGCCTGGTGCATTGCTCTCCTGGAGGAAGAAGAGAGAGCCAACATTCCTGCCTCCCCAGAAATCTCCCTAGCCACGGGAATTGACGGCGCGGAAAATGAAGCTGAAACCACTGTCGACCAGGGGAATCCTCAAGTCCCTCCTGCCTCGTAGTATTTTTGTTTTTCTTTTAACTTTATCTTGTAGATACACGACCTACGGGTCGTGATGTAAATACAATTTCTATCTTTATTGCTGCATGGGCAGCTTTTTTCCTTTTAACAAACAATTACATCCGAGCAGTGACTTCTCGTGGTGTAAAGGGATTCATTTTTTATATTATAATACTTGCATTTTATTATAACATCTGTTCGTATGACCGAACTTAGCATAGTACTTTGGTTTGATTTAACAAAATAACAAAAATTTTGAAAAATACTCTAAGTACCATAGCATGCTTTCACTTATTTTGCTCGTGTGTTTACATACCTTTTGATATGCTTTGCTTACTAGATAGCTTATATGCCCCCCAAGTGATTGAGGAGCTTTAGGTCCTCGGTCACTTGCCTTGACTAGGACCTGTTCGAACATTTCTACTCGGAAATAATACTTGTAAAAATGAAAATATAGCAAAACAACACACGTAATGAGAAAATACTTGTAATAAATACAATGGTTGGTAAGATTGACTGGCTACGCACAGTCCCTTTTATTTCTCGTAATAAATGGAAAAATCGTGTATGTACGAGTGATCAATAAAATGATCTTACACTTATAAGCGATCAGTCATAAAAATGACTAACCCTTGTTCATAAACTTGTAAAAAGTAAAATTAATACAAACCAATTCTTTAAGAAGAGTTTTTTATTGATAGTACTTGCGCAGGTGTTTTCCATTCCAATAGCGAGGAATGAGATCTCCATTTAAGCGAGCAAGTTTATAAGTGCCTGGATGGAGGACTTCTTCGACTTGGTACGGTCCTTCCCAGTTAGGTCCGAGTACTCTAGCGGCTTGGTCATGGGTGTTAAGGAAAACTCTTCTAAGTACTAGATCTCCCAGATTAAATTTCCTTTCTCGTACTTTAGAGTTAAAATACCGGGCGACCTTTTGTGGTAAGCTACTACTCGGAGTTGGGCTTGCTCGCGCCTTTCATCGACCAAATCCAAAGACTCCATCAATAACTGGTTGTTATCATCTTGGTCGTACGCTATCCATCGATGTGATGGCGAATCTAATTCAATAGGCATCATAGCCTCATACCCATAAGCCAAGGAGAATGGAGTATGGCCCGTTGCTATTCGATGGGATGTCCTGTACGACTAGAGGACTTCAGGCAATTGCTCTGGCCATGTCCCCTTTGATTCCTTAAGCCTTTTCTTCAGAGTATCCTTTAGTGTTTTATTGACTGCCTCAACTTGTCTGTTTGCCTGAGGGTGAGCAACTGAAGAAAAGCTCTTGATAATTCCATGCCGCTCGCAAAAATCCGTGAACAGATCACTATCAAACTGTGTGCCGTTGTCCGAGACAATTTTTCTTGGCAATCCATAGCGACACACAATGTTCTTGACCACAAAATCCAGCACTTTCTTGGTCGTTATGGTTGCAACTGGCTCAGCTTCGGCCCACTTTGTGAAGTAATCAACAGCCACCACGGCGTATCTGACACCGCCTTTCCCTGTGGGAAAATATCCAATTAGGTCTATTCCCCATACTGCGAATGGCCACGGACTTTGCATCTGTTTTAGCTCATTGGGGGTTGCTCGTGGAATCTTGGAGAATCTCTGGCACTTGTCGCACTTTCGAACAAATTCCATCGAGTCTTCATTCATTGTTGGCCAGAAGTACCCTTGCCTTAGGATTTTCTTCGATAAGCTCTGCCCCCCAGCATGGTCTCCACAAAAGCCTTCATGGACCTCTCTCATTAATTCTTTGGCCTTCTCTTTTGAAATACACCTGAGGAGTGGCATTGAGTATCCCCTTCGGTATAGAATTCTGTAACGCCCTGGTTACCCCAGAACAGTTACGGTGAACCAGAAATTTGACTCATTGCCTGAGTCCTTTGGTTAAAAACGTGATCTAAGTGTTATTAACAGGTTAAGGTGAAAACCATTAAAAAGGAAAGGATATGTTTTATTGATACATAAAACTGTTCATGGGCCCACAAGAACATTTACACGTTGTTTACAACTCAAAAGGTCATTACTGTTCCAAAATTTCAAACCCCATCGACCTAAGCGGCAAAAATAGGGTAAACCCCCTAGTTCCTCTGAGAACTCCTTGGCCGTGGTGGTCAAGCGGCCGCATATGTACACATCACCACCTAAGATCTCCACTCAAAGCTGGGTGAGCTTTTCTTTTCCTTTACCTACACCACATAGCACCCATGAGCCAAGCCCAGCAAGAAAACATAACATTATATGTAAACATCATCAAATGATTATCATTATAATCACACAGAGCTCATAGATTTCAAACAGATGAGTGAATATCACTTGAGGTTTTGATAAACCATACTGAGTGACTGATAAACAGGTCACTAATTCGAATGGAAGAGTGGCTACTAGGTAAGCCACTAGCCTTCAACAGGTTCTGGTAAACCATACTGAGTGACTAACAAGCAAGTCACTATTTCAAGTGGAAGAGTGGCTGCTAGGTAAGCCACTAGCCTTTAAGTGCTTATATTATTCATCGACCTTGAGGTCGGTCCGGCATTAATGCTCTTTGAATCATTCAATGCAAAAATTCGATTAGATCTAATCTTTATTGGCTTGCGTTGAACACGCTAAGGCCGTTCTGACTAATGAGTCAGCGCAATGTGACCAGTGCCCAGTACCACTGCCGAACCTGACTAATAAGTCACAGCTTCACAGTTGATACTAACACCTTTGCCAAATCTGACTAATGAGTCAGTATCATGCACAAGTGAGCAATATTTGCTAAGTATTCCACAATCAATTCATGTCCACATTTATTCAACCAACATGCCTCACGAATAACTATGCATGTCACGTTTGGGGTGCAATTCTCTTACCTCTGGTTCGAGCGAGAAATAATAACAAGACCGACTCCTGAGAACAATCGACCTTTGATTCCTTAGCATTCACCTAATCATAACCAATTATAACCTTGTTGACGCGGTTCTTCGCCAACAGGTAATTAAGAGAAGAAGAGAAAGGGATTCGTGCTGAAAGTAGAACCGTCACAGATATGAAATCTTAGAGAATGAACTATGTGACTCAAGATACGTTTTTAAGTGGTTCAAAGGTTAAAATCCTTCTACTCCACTAGTCAATATTATTGATGTATTCTGGGTATTTGGTTTACAAAGTATATGGCTCTTCAGAGACTATTTTTTCCAACCCCTATCAACTCCCAGGGTCCCCATATTTATAGGAGAAGGCACCTGGAAGTTGGTAGGGAGGTCATCACGTGACCTTACCATTGGTCATATCAACTCTGTAACATTTATGATTAATTCCTAAACCTGACACATAAGTGTGGTCTAATCAGTATGTAAGGAGATAATGGGCCGCACGGCCCAACCCAGCCGTGGGTGTCTGAATGCGCACGTTCCTGATGCGTGCCCGGAAAGTCAGGGAGATATCGGACATGTGATGTCAGATATAGGCACGTTTATCTTGCGTGTGTTGACTTTACAAAGGATCAGAGATCCACAAGCAGAAGCTCGCACAACGAGCTGCTTCACTGACCCAACCTTCGGCCTTAAGGACTCATTCCCCCAGTCTTAGGCAGCATTGGCGAGTTCTTGAGGATACCTCGAGCTAAGTGAGTACGACCTGGAAAACCAGATCTCTGACCTGGGGAAGTTTACGGACTAACCTTGATTAGTCTGAGGCTCGACCTGCTAACCAGCCCGTGGGAAAACCAGGGCGTACATCTGCCCCCCAAGCTCCTGCTCGTGGTATATGACGTCATATATAGAAGACCACAGTAGGGGCTTCTAGACTTCCCTACAACCCTTCACATTCCACTTTTTGCGTAGGCGTCTGATACGTGGAACGCCGTGGGTGGTGACGGTACGTTTTACGAGAACCGCATTTAATGGCCTAGCCTATTGCCTAGCCGTCGTTTCATATTTCGAGTGGAAGGCCTCGGATCCCTCACTAGGGCCATCCAAGAGCCTTCTTCACGTGATCCTTCCCTTATATAAAAAGGGGGTGGCCATCCTACGCACGGACCACCCCTTCATTCAGAAATTTCCCCAAATCTCTTTCCTTCTTCCTTCTCTGACTTTCAGAAGAACGAAACCCTCGACTCTACTGCCACCATTTTCCTTGTTCTTGAAGCTTAGGCACACGAGTTTCTCCAAAGCTTTGGAAGCTACTGCATCGACGAGGCTCCTACCAACACAACACTCACGTTTTCCATCCAGCCATATACTGTAAGTTTTCTGACCCTATTCATTTTGAAAACATGCCACTGCCTAGGTGAAATTTTTTACTGTAGCCGCATGCAAGGGTTCTCGGGGTTGCGTGGGTAGGAGGGTGACAGCCCCTTTTAGGCTAGGGCACACTTGTTGTAGGAAATCACCTTAGAGTATGGGTTTCAAGATGCTTCTTCAGGAACAATTTCTGGTTAGGATTTTTAGGAACTTTGGGTGCAAAACCGGGTAGCTTAGGGGATATGCTTCAAAAGCGGTTTTTCAACATTTTGCCTGCTGAAACTTCCCCCCCAAGGCAATTTTTTACTCTGAGCCCCCTGACACACGAATTCCGAGTAACCTGGGATCTGTTGGGAGCATATGCGCGTGTTCATTGAACCGCGTGGTTCCACTCTCCACGGGCTAGGCTTACCTCAGCTCGTGTAAATAATAATTGCTTCGTCCTTCTGCTTGGGTCGCCTTTTCTAAAGTGTTTTCTTTTGTTCGATAGGCGACCAGATGGCTCCAAAAAGGGACCTGCCTCAGAAGAACGTGGGAAGCTCGATCTCCCATCAAGAGAAAGGAAAGGCGGTGATGCCAAGCTCGCCGATCCCCCACTTCGGGCCGGCCGTGGAGAAGCAGGTTGAGGTGGCCCCCGACGCATTCTTTGAGGCGGAGAGAATCGTCTCAAAGATAACCGACCAGCCGAAGATCAACAAACTCTTCCTCATCCACAACATCCCACTGGGGAAAGCCTCAGTGATTGCCCGGCCTGCTGCGGAGGGCGAGCGGAGCTGCACGCCACTCGATGAATCGTTCGCGGCCTGGAGCGGTGAGCACTTCAAGGCAGGGGCCTTCCTTCCCCTGGATCAGTGCTTCGCTGACTTCCTGAACATCGTGGGGTTGGCCCCTTTTCAGCTCCCCCCCAACTCCTACCGTCTGCTGGCGGGGTTGAGGTACTTGTTCAAGAAGCAGGAGTGGGAGGTCCCTACTCCTGCTGATATTTTATATTTCTTTTGCCTCAAAGCCAGCCCGGATCAGCGGGGGCGAGGTGACGGGTTTTACTATTTAACCCGTTTTCCTAATACGGCGGCAGTCATCGAGCTGCCAAGTCATCCAAATGACTTCAAGGACCAGTTTTTCATGTCAACTGGGTTCCGGAACTGTGAGCACCACTACTTCAATCGTCCTCGTAAGTGAACCCTGACCCTAGCTCGCCTTTTGAGTTTTGTTTAATTTTAGCTCCCCCGTACTCCATTCTGATTCCAGCCCAATCTTGCAGCCATCTACGCGAGGACCGAGAATTCTGCGACCCTCGGGGGTCAATATGAAACACTAGCGGGCTTGCCCCCCAGTGAAAAGGACTACCGCACGCTCGTGACGGACGAGACGATGGTGTTCTGCAAACTGATCTTTCCAAATCAGACTCTGAACCTAAAGAGGCTCCGGGGGCCGCCCCCAGCTCGCGCAAACAGACCTATCACCGTGGAGGAGGTCGCGGAAGAGGAGGACGAGGAGGACGAAACAGCTGAAGTTCCGCTCGTGAGGAATAGAAAGAGGACCTTGGAGGTCGCTCAGGGGATGGATGAGGAGAGGATCCAAACCGGAGCAGCCGCGGGTCCTTCCGGTCAAGGTAACCCTTATTTGTTTAAGAATGTAGATAGGGCCACTGCAGACCCCTGGCTGGTTAGGTTCAACCCTAGGCAGATCGTCCATAATCACGGGAGGGACCCGGACCTGAATACACTCCTGCTCCATTGTGTTGACCGGCTCGTGCTGGATCACCAAGAGAGCCGGCCTAGGGGTACCATAGTAGTAGATAACACCCTAACTTTTAGGTCGATCCTTTTTGAGGAGTATGGGACCAACTTACGCACATGGCCATCACTTCAGAGGGGTACCTATGCCCCGGGGCTTAGACAATATGTAGAAGAGTCAAGCCCCGAGTCAGAACCGGACCTAGAATCCGCGCCAGTTCGTGAGATAATTGTCCTAGGCTCTTCCAGCTCGGGGGGTAGGGCTCCCTTAATATTCGTATACTTTTTTGCTTTTAACCTCTGCATGTTTGCTAACTTGTAATAACCATGTTTTTGTCTTTGGCAGAAGAGATGTCTCAGCCCGGGGGTAATCTGCGGGGTGTAGTCTTCGGCGGGAATCCCCCAGCAGGGCCAAGGTTGAAAAGGCTCCGAGAGTCCAAGAGCGCAGCCGGGGCCTCCACCAAATCCCCGGCTAAGGAGAAGGAAAAGACCCCGCCATCCCAGGTCGAGGGGGCGATCCTCCCTGTTGCCCGAGCAGGACACATGCCCCTGCCGCCCCAGCGGTCTCCACCAGCCACCCAGAACGTGGTACTGGAGGTCGGGACTCCGGACGTACGCATCCCGGTCGACCCCCAGGATCTGGGAAAGATCCTAGAAGCATTCCGGGGGATGGTGTATGAGTCGGCGAGCTATGCCGTCGGCCGCTTCTACAAGCTCAAAGAGAAAGATCTCCGGGCTATCGAAGCAACGAGCCCGGTCCGAGTCATAGAGTCTTCGTTGGACATGACCCTAACGGTAATTTGCCCCACTCTTTTAAAGCTGTAACACTTACACAATGCCTTGTTTTTCCACTTAGCCAACTTATCCTTCCTTTCTTGCAGGGCATTGCTGCCGCTCATCGAGGTATCGCTAGGACCAAGGCTCGGCTCGAGGAGATGGAGGCTGAGCGCCAGGCCGCCCTTCAGGAAGCTCAGGCGGCGAAAGATGCGCTGGCGGCTTTGAAGGCCGAGCTAGAGAGGAGCCGCTCCGAGAACCGAGAACTTAAAACCTCCCTTGCCACTTCGCGAGCAGATCTCGAGGAAGCGAAGACCGAGGCCCAGACTGCCCTGGAGGCCGCCTTGGAAGCCGAGCGGGCCATCTCGGAGCAGTCAATGCAGGACCTGTTCTATCACTGCTGGGCCCATAACCCGGATGCTGACTTCTCTTTTATGCCGCCGGACCTCTGGGCTTTTTTGTTGCCGAAGCTCCAAGCCCGCCTAAACAAAGAGGCACCGCCCTCGGAGACTGGGGAGGCCTCTGGCGCGGTGGAGCAGGACGAGACCGCGACCTCCAAAGGACCAGCTAATGGGGCTTAGGGCACTTCTCTTTGAGCAATTTTAATTATTTTTATTTTCTTTGTAACCTTTTCATGAGGTGTTTTCACCTCGAGACGATTTACTTGGCAATCTTAACTTATATATATATATTTATATAAGCTTAGTTCATGCTAACCGTTATTTATATCCCGAGCTCTTTAAGAAAGAGCCACGACCAATAAACTTAAGTTAACATCCAAGTCTTATGACCCGGTTAAAACCAGGACCTTATTTTGAAAACTTAGTTCATGTTAACTTTTATCCATATCCCGAGCTCTTTAAGAAGAACCACGATCAATAAATTTAAGTTAACTTCTAAGTTTTATGACCCGGTTAAAACCAGGAACTTATTTGGAAAACTTAGTTCGTGTTAACTTTTATCCATATCCCGAGCTCTTTAAGAAGAACCACGATCAATAAATTTAAGTTAACTTCTAAGTTTTATGACCCGGTTAAAACCAGGAACTTATTTTGAAAACTTAGTTCGTGTTAACTTTTATCCATATCCCGAGCTCTTTAAGAAGAACCACGATCAATAAACTTAAGTTAACTTCTAAGTTTTATGACCCGGTTAAAACCAGGAACTTATTTTAAAAAACTTAGTTCGTGTTAACTTTTATCCATATCCCGAGCTCTTTAAGAAGAACCACGATCAATAAATTTAAGTTAACTTCTAAGTTTTATGACCCGGTTAAAACCAGGAACTTATTTTGAAAACTTAGTTCGTGTTAACTTTTATCCATATCCCGAGCTCTTTAAGAAGAACCACGATCAATAAATTTAAGTTAACTTCTAAGTTTTATGACCCGGTTAAAACCAAGAACTTATTTTGAAAACTTAGTTCGTGTTAACTTTTATCCATATCCCGAGCTCTTTAAGAAGAACCACGATCAATAAATTTAAGTTAACTTCTAAGTTTTATGACCCGGTTAAAACCAGGAACTTATTTTGAAAACTTAGTTCGTGTTAACTTTTATCCATATCCCGAGCTCTTTAAGAAGAACCACGATCAATAAACTTAAGTTAACTTCTAAGTTTTATGACCCGGTTAAAACCAGGAACTTATTTTGAAAACTTAGTTCGTGTTAACTTTTATCCATATCCCGAGCTCTTTAAGAAGAACCACGATCAATAAATTTAAGTTAACTTCTAAGTTTTATGACCCGGTTAAAACCAGGATAGGACTTAGTTCGCGCTAACCCTTACCCATAGATAAGAGTCAACACCTAAGTCGTTAAGGAGACCTGGTTATGTCCAGGTACCATATGCCTCCCAAGTAACTGGGAAAGGGTTTTTCGTGGTTACTTTTAAAATCACACTTGCAAATAAAAAGAAACATTCGATTCTTATTTATACATAGAAAGTGGCCCTCCAGGCCTTACAAGTGGATCATTGATAGTATTTCTTTAAGTGGATGGCATTCCAAGTCCGCGGGATCGCCCCTCCATCAAGTCGAGCTAACTTATAAGTTCCCTCCTTGATGACTTCGATGACCTGGTATGGTCCTTCCCAGTTTGGTCCCAAAACCCCATCTTTGGGATCTTTTCCGGCCAGGAAAACTCTCCTTAGGACCAAATCGCCAACGCTAAAGACGCGTTTTTTGACCTTGGTGTTGAAGTAGCGAGTGATCTTTTGCTGATAATGGGCGAGTTGGAGTTGCGAATCCTCCCGCTTTTCATCAATCAGGTCTAGGGAATGGCACAGGAGTTCGTGGTTCCGGTCTTGGTCGTAGGATTGGACTCTATGCGACAGAACCTTAACCTCCACAGGGAGGACTGCTTCACTCCCGAAGGCTAGGGAGAAAGGAGTGTGACCCGTGGGAGTTCGATGCGAGGTCCGGTACGCCCACAGGACCTGGGGGAGTTGGTCTGGCCAGACCCCTTTTGCCTCGTCTAGCCTCTTCTTGAGGCTTGTCTTTAGAGTTTTGTTCACAGCCTCGACCTGGCCGTTCGCCTGGGGATAGGCCACGGACGAGAAACTTTTCACAATTCCGTGCCTTTCACAAAATTCGGTGAACAGATCGCTGTCAAATTGGGTGCCGTTGTCAGAGGCGATCTTCTTAGGAAGGCCAAATCGACAAATGATGCTTTTCACCACAAAGTCGAGTACTTTCTTTGATGTTATTGTCGCCAATGGCTCTGCTTCGGCCCACTTGGTGAAGTAGTCAATGGCTACCACGGCGTAACGGACCCCTCCCTTTCCGGTGGGCAGGGCGCCCACTAGATCTATTCCCCAAACGGCAAATGGCCAAGGAGCCGAGATCATTTTTAGCTCGACCGGAGGAGCTCGGGCAACCACAGCGAATCGCTGACACTTGTCGCACCTTTTCACATACGAGATTGAGTCTTTGGACAGAGTCGGCCAATAATAACCTTGCCTGAGAACCTTTAAGGCCAGGCTTTGCCCCCCAGTGTGGTCTCCGCAGAATCCTTCGTGAACTTCCTGCAGGATGGCCTTCACTTCACTTGGAAGAACGCACCAAAGGAGAGGTAGGGAGTGCCCACGTCGGTACAACACTCCTTCGACTAGCGTATATCTAGGAGCTTGATAAAGGACTCGTCGTGCGTCGTTACGCTCTTCGGGTAACCTGCCTTCGACGAGATACTCAAGAATGGGGGTCATCCAGGTCGGCCTAATATCAATCATCTCGATCTCTGCCCGATCTCCCTCTATACTTGGCTTTTTTTAAAATTCTATTGGCACCAACCCCAGGGTTTCTGCCTCTCCCGAGGTGGCGAGTTTGGCGAGAGCATCTGCGTTGGCGTTCTGCTCCCGAGGTATCTGTTCGATCGACCCTCGCCCTAATGTGGCCAGCTCGGCTTTTACTTTTGCCAAATAGGCTGCCATCTTGGGTCCTCGCGCCTGATACTCTCCCAGGACCTGGTTCACCACGAGCTGGGAGTCACTGAAGCACTGGATGGAGCTCGCCTTTAGCTCACTAGCTACCCTCAGCCCAGCCAATAAAGCCTCGTACTCTGCCTCGTTGTTAGATGCCTTGAACCCGAACCTTAGCGCCGAGTGGAATCTATGTCCCTCGGGGGATATCAGGATGATTCCGGCCCCGGAGCCGTTCTCGTTAGATGAACCATCAACGAAGATCTTCCATGACGAATGTGGGGAAGCGACCTAAGGCAAGCCTTCTGATGGATTCTCCTGGAATCCCGTGCACTCCGCCACGAAGTCGGCCAAGGCCTGACTTTTTATGGAAGTTCGTGGAGTATAGAAAATCTCGAACTGACTGAGTTTGATCGCCCACTTTAGCAAACATCCCGATGCTTCAGGCTTTTGCAACACCTGCCTTAGAGGCTGATCGGTCATGACGTGCACCGAGTGGAACTGGAAATATGGTCTGAGCTTTCGTGAGGCTGTGATTAGGCAAAACGCCAATTTTTCCATCAGTGGGTATCGCGACTCTGCTCCGAGGAGTCTCTTGCTGATGTAGTAGATTGGCTTTTGAACTTGGTCCTCTTCTCGTACTAGCACGGCGCTAACTGCATCCTCAGTGACGGCCATGTAGAGGAAAAGAGGTTCTCCTGCCCTGGGCTTGGACAGCACGGGCGGTTCAGCCAGATGCGCCTTCAAGTCGAGGAATGCGCTTTCACATTCTACTGTCCACTCAAATTTCTTGTTTCCTCGGAGCAGGTTGTAGAAGGGCAAACATTTGTCGGTTGATTTGGAAATGAACCGGTTGAGTGCTGCCACCCTTCCTGTGAGGCCTTGGACGTCTTTCCGCGACCTGGAGGAAGGAAGCTCAAGTAGTGACCTGATTTTGTCGGGGTTTGCCTCGATTCCTCGGGTATTGACTATGAACCCCAGGAATTTCCATGATGCGACACCGAACGTGCATTTCTGAGGATTGAGCCTCATGCCATACTCTCGTAGTATTTTAAAACATTCTTCCAGGTCGGGAACATGGTTGTCGGCAGTCTTTGATTTGACAAGCATGTCATCAACATACACCTCCACGTTCTTTCCGATCTGGTCCGTGAACATTCTGTTTACTAGCCTCTGATAGGTAGCTCCGGCATTCTTCAGACCAAATGGCATGACCTTATAGCAATAGACATTCGTTGGGGTCATGAAGCTGGTATGCTCCTGGTCCGCCGGGTTCATCGCGATCTGATTGTAGCCTGAGTACGCGTCCATGAAGGACATGAGCTCGTGCCCCGCCGTGGCATCCACCAACTGATCGATCCTTGGCAATGGAAAGCAATCCTTGGGGCAGGCTTTATTCAAGTCGGAGAAGTCAATACAGGTCCGCCACTTCCCGTTGGGCTTTGGAACTAGCACGGGATTAGCGACCCAAATTGGGAATTTGGCTTCGCGGATAAAGCCACACTTTTTGAGCCGGGCCACTTCTTCTTCAAGGGCTTCGGCTCGGGTCGTTCCTAAACGCCTCTGCTTTTGGGATTTGGCCGGAACACTTTTATCCAGGTGGAGTGTATGCATGATGACACTCGGACTAATCCCCACCATGTCCTCGTGCGACCATGCGAACACGTCCAGGTTTTTTTGTAGAAAAGTAGTCAGCTCCGCTTTTCTTTGGTCAGAGAGGTTCTTCCCAAGCTTAACCGTCTGTGATGGGTTTTGTTTATCAATGTTCACCTCCTCAAGCTCTTCAATAGCCTGGAGCTCGGATCTGTCCTCGCCTACACGGGGGTCAATGTCCTCGCTCAAGGCGATCTTTTCTTCTTCGGTCTTTTGAGGTTTTTCAATCTCAGGAGCCGCCAAGGGTCCCTGAGATTCCTCCTCGCCCTGAATGGCCATTGCCAGCTGCCTGGGTTTAGACTTTCCCTTCATGGAAATGCTGTAGCATTCCCTGGCAGCGAGCTGATCGCCCTTGATGGTACAGACTCCTGTTGAAGTAGGGAACTTCATGGCGAGATGTCGAACGGAAGTGATGGCCTCGAAAGCTATGAGCGCAGGTCGGCCCAAAATGGCTTTGTAGGCAGCGGAGCAGTCAATGACCACGAACTCAAGTAGCTTGGAGACTGTCCGAGACTCTTCTCCTAGGGTGATCACCAGCTCGATTGTCCCTATCGCTGCTGATCCTTCTCCCGAAAAGCCATACAGCATCATCGAGGTTGCCTTTAGCTCGGCGACAGTCAGACCCATCTTTTCTAAGGTGGATCGGAATAGGAGGTTCACCGAGCTCCCATTGTCCACCAACACTCTCCTTACTTTCCGGTTGGCGAGCTGGACTGCTACGACCAAGGGATCGTTATGAGGGAATTGGACATGGCCTGCGTCTTCCTCCGTGAAAGTTATCGGTTGTTTCTCTAACCGTTGCTGTTTGGACTGACGTTGTTCCGGGACAAACTCCGCTCCGTTATGAGCCTTTAACTCATTCACATACCTCTTCTGTGCGCCTCTGCTCGTGCCAGCCATATGCGGCCCTCCAGAGATGGTGGATATCTCTCCCTCGATCACGGGAGGAGGGACGTCCTGATCTACCCGAGGCCCGGGCTGATTGGCTGGGACTTCTGGAGTTGGTCGACTCGCTGGGACCCTGTTTCGTGAATATTGCGCCAAGGGGCCTGCTCAGATGAGAGTCTCAATTTCATCTTTTAGATGTCTGCAATCGTTGGTATTGTGGCCGATGTCGTTATGGAAACGGCAGAACTTCGAAGTATCTCTCTTTCCCTTGTGGTGCTTCAATGGCTCCGGCCTCTTCCAGGGGACCCGATCAGCGTTGGCCAGGAAAATATTTTCCCTGGACTGGGTGAGCTCGGTATATGTTGTGAACACGGGCTTGAATTTTTCCACAAACTTATTCTTCTTTTGACCGTGCTGGCTGTTTTCACCGTTTCCCTTTCTTTTGCCACCGCCGGGCTGGTTGTTCTGCGCGTCGCCGGGGATTGCCACCGCGATCTCCATCCCTGCCCCAGCGGGCTTCTCGGGAACCTGGCTGGTCCCCACGGCTGAAGCTTCAGCTTCTTCTAAGTTTATCCATTCTTGGGCTCTGTTAAGGAATTCGTTAACCGAGCCGACCCCCTTCCTCTGAATATCTTTCCACAGGTCTCCTCCGACTAGGATTCCGGTTCTCATGGCCATGAGCTTAGAGCTATCGTTAGCGTCCCGGGCTCGAGCAGCGACATTCGCGAATCTGCTCAAGTAGGCTTTTAGCGTCTCACCGGGCTGCTGTCTTACGTTAGCTAGGGAGTCTGCCTGGATTCGGGCGGCCTGGGAGGCGCGGAATGCCCTTTTGAAGTCAGCTGAAAAAGTCTTCCAGGAACTGATTGACTGTCTTTTACTTTGCTTGAACCACTGCCTGGCAGGTATGATCAGTGTGGAAGGAAAGATCAAGCAACGCAGCTCCGGGCCAATGTTATGAGCCATCATTAGGGTGTTGAACATCCCCAAATGATCCGACGGGTCCCCGTCCCCGTTGAACTTTGACAAATGGGGCATACGGAAACCAGATGGGTAGGCCGTCGCTGCTATATTGGGGGCGAAGAGTTCCATTTCATCGCCAGAGTCATACTCGTCTTTTTCTTTTTCTGTTAGGAGCTTTCTCATCAGCTCCTCCATCTGAGTTAGGCGCTCAAGGGTTTTTTCCTGAGATCCTGGGTTATTCCGGGGCTGTTCCACAGCTCCGGACCCATTGTACACATTAGGTGGGTTGTTGCCCCTCCTATCTTGAGACAGGTTATTTGGGGCATTCCCTCCATTACGTACTTCGGATCGGACTCCTGCCGAGCGGGCCTGCCTACCATCTTCGGTTCAATCGTCTCTGTGAGAGTTGAGGTGATCTCGGAGGTCGCCTCCCTGCGTAGTCTGGTGACTTTGTGCCGAACTCAGTCGCTGACGCAGGTCTCCTCCCGAGAGATCACTCCGGCGACTACCGGTCCAGTGGCTCCTGCTGGATAGGCTTGGAGTGCGTCTTTGGCGGTTACGACCTGATCCTTCCCCTGGCACCCTGCTGCGCCAGGAAGGCCCAGCCGACGGCGGGTCTCTCCTACTACTCCCGTAGGCTGGGATGTCCCGAAAGGGCTGAGGAGATGGGTATCTGATTGGAGAAGGAGGATGCCTGACTGGGGAGGCGATCCTAGTTCCGTCCGGACAGATCAAATTTGGCGGGGGCCTTTCGGCCCTGCCAGCTTGCTGGTCCTGCGCAGGGCGAGCTGGACGAGGCGCAGGACGGTCTTCTGGGATGGGCTGGCGCTGCTCGCCCGCCCCGGATCTCCTTCGGGAGTTTCCTCGAGCTCTCCTGGGCGCCCTCGAGGAAGGTTGAGAGCTAGGGGTTGACGTCCTCACCGAACGGCTGTATTCCTGTTGTCTGACCCCAGGCATTTCCCTGAAGTTTGCCTCTTGATGGTGTGATGAAGGGGCAGAGTTGGCTGCATAAGGCCTATCTGAACGGCTATGTCTGGACCGATTACTCCGGCGAGACTTAGGAGCCTCACCTTGCCTCTCTCCAACGTTAACGTTGGTTGTGAGAGGGGGTAGTCGGGCCAGAATATCCTGGATTTGCCGACCGGCTGTTGCTAACTGGCTCCTCAGTTGAGCATTCTCCATCTCCACCGCAGTATAATAACACGGGTTCGGATTAGGTGGCCGGGGTGTTGAGCTTCCAGTGTCGTCCTGGCCCGCCGGCTGCTTTCCTGGCCTCTGCTGGACTCCAGGAATTTGCTCATCAGGGATGGCAACATGGTGGGCCTCCTGCCCATCATGTTGTTCTGTTTCGTTGCCATGCCTGGATCGAGTGGTCACCATAGTTGGATGTTTGTGGTAGCACTAATCGAACTTGCTCTCAATGAAAACACCAAACTGTTGACGCGGTTCTTCGCCAACAGGTAATTAAGAGAAGAAGAGAAAGGGATTCGTGCTGAAAGTAGAACCGTCACAGATATGAAATCTTAGAGAATGAACTATGTGACTCAAGATACGTTTTTAAGTGGTTCAAAGGTTAAAATCATTCTACTCCACTAGTCAATATTATTGATGTATTCTGAGTATTTGGTTTACAAAGTATATGGCTCTTCAGAGACTATTTTTTCCAACCCCTATCAACTCCCAGGGTCCCCATATTTATAGGAGAAGGCACCTGGAAGTTGGTAGGGAGGTCATCACGTGACCTTACCATTGGTCATATCAACTCTGTAACATTTATGATTAATTCCTAAACCTGACACATAAGTGTGGTCTAATCAGTATGTAAGGAGATAATGGGCCGCACGGCCCAACCCAGCCGTGGGTGTCTGAATGCGCACGTTCCTGATGCGTGCCCGGAAAGTCAGGGAGATATCGGACATGTGATGTCAGATATAGGCACGTTTATCTTGCGTGTGTTGACTTTACAAAGGATCAGAGATCCACGAGCAGAAGCTCGCACAACGAGCTGCTTCACTGACCCAACCTTCGGCCTTAAGGACTCCTTCCCCCAGTCTTAGGCAGCATTGGCGAGTTCTTGAGGATACCTCGAGCTAAGTGAGTACGACCTGGAAAACCAGATCTCTAACCTGGGGAAGTTTACGGACTAACCTTGATTAGTCCGAGGCTCACCTGCTAACCAGCCCGTGGGAAAACCAGGGCGTACAAACCTCAATTAATGAGAATCAACATGGATAGGGTTTTAACCTAAGCACCACTCTCGAGACCTCGAAACACGCCCACAAGGTGAGTAGATTCGATCTCGGGCCTTAAGGATTGAAACCCCAAGTCAAAAACCCTTAAAAACACTCAAAACGGGACTTTGAAAGAACAGAGTAGCGCTACAACGCTCAACCCCTAGCGCCCCAGCGCTATACTCAGAACCCCCAACACGTCCATCTGCCTCCTGAGTAGCGCTGTATCGCCCTAAGGTGGGCGCTAGAGCGCTACCTCCAGCACTGAAATTCCCTGAAACACCCTTTTTCATCTCCTTCGATTCCCACCTGATTCCAAAGCTTCCAAAACCCATTTTTGATGCCAAATGAACCCAAAAACCATCCTAACATACCCCAAACATCCGACCATAGGAACCCTTGCCAAAACTCCCAACAAAACCAAAGTCTCAACCTAGAAATCACAGCTGCAAAACAAAGCTGAAACAGAGCAAACCAAGGAATTCTATGGCTAGAAACTTACCCAAAACTCAGCTTATGAAGCCCTTCAATGGAGGAACACACTCCTAAACTTCCAAAGCTTGCTTCCCAAGCTAGAATCCGATTGATTCAAAAATCACAAAGAAACCTGAGGAGAAGATGATACGGGAAAGCTCTCAAACGTGCTCTGTTTTTCTACCTCAACCTCAGCCAAAAATGGCTTATATCTATCCTAGGGGTGAAATGACCATTTTACCCCTAGGTCAATTTAAAGTTTCGAAAGGCTCCCAAGGGCATATATGGTATTTTCCACCTATCTCGTTAATCATAATTAACGCTCTCCAATTCCCGCTATTCTCGATAATCTCAAACACCAATAACTCACATCTTGTTACCCTTTAATACCCGGTAACGCTCTAATCATTAAAAACACCCCGAGACTCGACTCGAGCCCCGATCTTAAACCTGTTGTGACTAGACTGCTAATCAACATTCCAAGATCGTCTCATGCCGAATGGCTCGAACAAACCCACATTATAATGTGATCTCAACATATATCACCAACACGCATACAAATATGCAATTATGCCCTCAACGGGCCAAGTTACCATCACACCCCTGTAATTATAAATGTGGACTCACATGCATACATTTAACATCATATTATAATATAATCCACATATACATGCATTATATCATTTAATGGCATAATTAAGCAAGTATGGCCCTCCCGGCCTACTATTTCCACCATTAAACCATACTGGAGAATTCGGGGCATTACAAATTCCGTCGACCAGGATGAACCTAGCAGCTTGCCGCGGAAGAGTCCTGGCTTTGTTTCTGTTCGTCGGCAACACACCATGTGTCAGGTACTCTATGAAAGGTGCCATCCATGTATCTGCCCCCTAAATCACCAAAGAGGTTTCCTCTACTTGGATGCTTGGTGCGAACAACCGTTCAACATGCACTATATTCAGGGTGTCAGCATCCTTGGCACTCGCTAATTTGGCTAAAGCATCAGCGTTTGAATTCTGGTTGCGAGGTACTTGCTGGAGAGTATACTTATCAAACTGTGCCAATAGATCCTTTGCTTTACCCAAGTAAGCGACCATCTTCAGGCCCCTGGCTTGGTATTCTCCAATGATCTGATTAATCACCAACTGGGAGTCACTGTAGATTTCTAGTGACTTTATGTTCATGTCTCTGGCTAGTCGTAATCCTGCGAGCAGTGCTTCATACTCCGCTTCATTGTTGGACGTCATGAAGTCGAATCTAATCGTGCAGTGAAATCGATGCCCTTCAAGCGTTATCAAAATCACTCTGGATCCAGCGTGATGCTCATTAGAAGAACCGTCCGTGAACAACTTCCATGAGGGAGCTTGGCTTTGAGGTTCAAGCGCTTCTATTTGCTCATTGTCTGGAAGCCCAGTGAGCTCTACAATGAAGTCTCCCAGCACTTGTCCTTTTACCACTGCTCGTGGTAAGTAAGAGATATCATACTGCCCAAGTTCAACCGCCCATTTCAATAATCGGCCCGCGGCTTCTGGCTTCTGCAGAACTTGTCGTAGAGGTTTGTCGGTTAAAATTGTGATTGGGTGAGCCTGGAAGTACGACCGCAACTTTCTGGAAGCTAAGATCAGACAGTAGGCTAATTTCTCAATAGGAGGATACCTCAGTTCTGCTCCTATTAGCTTTTTGCTTACATAATACACGACCTTTTGCACATTCTCCTCCTCTCTTACTAGAACAGCACTAGCAGCATATTCTGTGATCGCCAAGTAGATGAACAGGGTTTCTTTATCAACCGGCTTTGATAGAATCGGTGGCTGCGACATGTGCGTCTTTAAAGCTTGAAAAGCCTGCTCGCACTCCTCTGTCCATTCGAACTTCTTGTTGCCTTTAAGTAGATTAAAAAATGGGACGCATTTGTCCGTCGATTTGGAGATAAATCTACTTAGAGCAGCAATCCTTCCGGTTAAAATTTGAACATCTTTGATCTTTGTTGGCGATTTCATATCGACCAGGGCTTTGATCTTCTCAGGATTGGCCTCAATTCCTCGTGAGTTTACTATAAATCCCAAGAATTTCCCTGATCCAACTCCAAAGGAACACTTGAGGGGATTTAGCTTCATCTGATATTTATTCAAGACGTTGAAGCACTCTTGCAAGTCCCCTATGTGTCCTTCTGCCTTTTTTGACTTAACCAGCATGTCATCAACATATACTTCCATGTTTGTGCTGATCATCTCCTTGAACATTTGATTGACTAGTCACTAGTAAGTCGCACCAGTGTTTTTCAAACCGAAGGGCATTACTTTGTAACAGTAAAGCCCTGTATCGGTCTAAAAGCTAGTGTGATCCTCATCAGGTGGATGCATACTGATCTGATTGTACCCGGAGTATGCATCCATGAATGACAGGATCTCCTGTCCTGTAGTGGCATCGACTAGCTGGTCGATCCTAGGGAGTGGGAAACAATCTTTAGGGCAGAATTTATTAAGGTTTGTGAAATCCACGCACGTTCTCCACTTGCCATTCGGCTTGGGAACTAGTACGGGATTAGAGACCCAAGATGGATAAAATGCTACCCTGATGAATCCATTCTCCTTTAGCTTCTCGACTTCTTCCGTTAGAGCTTTGGATAAGTCTTTGTCGAGCAGCCTTCTTTTTTGTTGTACTGGTGGAAAACTTTTGTCTATGTTCAGGACATGGCTGATGCCAGGTCTATCCCAACCATGTCTTTATGCGACAAGGCAAAGACTTCCTGGTTCTTCTTTAAAAATTCCACCAGTCTTTGTTTTGTTGTTGTCTCTAAGTTTTTACTGACTTTCACAACCCTGGTCGGATCTGCTTCATCGAGTTGGACGTCTTCAAGGTCCTCGATGGGTCCTACTTCTTCATCAAAATCCCCAAAGCGAGGATCCAAGTCCCTATCCTCACTTTGGGCAACGCCCTATTTGGTGACATAATTACCTGATTGGGCTTGCACTTCATTGGTCGTTTGCAACTCTTTCCCGGCGGTTTCCCTCGACCCACTTTTCTTTGCCTTAGATATCGAGGCGTTGTAGCACTCCTTCACTTCTCGTTGGTTTCCCAATATGCATCCTACCCCTGCGTCAGTTGGGAATTTCATGGCAAGGTGCCATACTGAGGTTACAGCTCGCAGGTCGACCAGAATAGACCTCCCTATTACAGCATTATACACAGAAGGACAATCAACTACTATGAAAGTAGTAAGTAATGTCTTGTTTGCAGGCGCAGTTCCTGCCGTAACGGGGAGCCTAATCGACCCTGTTGGCGCGAGCCCTTCGCCAGAAAAACCATATATGGTTTGGCTGCACGGCTCCAGGTCCTTGACGAACAAGTTCATCCTCTCCAGTGAAGACTTATACAAGATGTTGACTGAGCTCCCTGTGTCAACCAACACCCTCTTAACCATCATATTGGCAATCTGTACGTCCACGACCAACGGACATGCTGGGCATCATCCTCAGAGAAGGTAATCAACTCCTCCTCTGTTCAAGCTTTCTTAGGTGCCCGATCCTCCACACTCACCATCTCGATGTCTTGGTCGTGGCGTAAGGTCTGAGCGTATCACTCTCTTGCCTTCCCACTATCTCCTGCAAGGTGTGGGCCGCCACAGATGGTGAGTAATGTACCTGCCACAGGAGCTGGCTATAAAGGTGGCGAGCGTTGGCGTGTAGGTGCCTGCTCGTTGCCTCCTTGAGCCTCTCGCTGAGACCCTCATGCGGCTTGTACATACCTCCTTAGGTGTCCTTGTCTGATAAGGAACTCAATTTCGCCCTTTAACTAGTTACACTCATTGGTGTCATGTCTGTAGTCGTTGTGAAATGATAACTCTATGATTTAGAGTTATTTTTATGATTTTTGAACTTGTTTTTTAGGTTGAAAAGAGTAATGAAAGTGTGTTAATTATAAATTTGTTCAACTTTTACCTTTATGTTTTAAGTAATGAGTCCATTTAAGAGTCTGTGAGTTGTGTTAGTAATTATAAATATTTATGTAAATTTGTGTGTTTTTGTCATTCAGGAAAGGAACCTTCAAAGCGCCAAGGGAAATTAAAGGAATCAGAAGGAAAACGGGGGCATAAAGGGAGCATTGCTGCTCGGATGCTGTAGGCCAGACTCGTAGCAATTCTGGGAAAATGAAGACTGACGTGGACAAAAGCCAGCTGGATTTATTTACTGATCTCAGCGCCTATGTGGCACCCATTTTAATGAATGAAGTCAGCTGGCTGAGGTGGCAAGAGAGGGACCAAAGATGGAAATGGGCTGTCCAATTAGGGTAAGGGAAAGTACCCTAAAAAGAGGACCCAGCCGAAATAGAAGGGAGTACCATTTTTTAGAGGCTAAGGAATTCTTACCATCACCATCAGAGAAAGAAAAGTACAGAGAAAAAAGAGGAAAAACAGAGAAAATACACAGAAGAGGAAGGTCAACAAGGCTCACGGCTAGGAGGATTTAGCACAACAAAAATCCTTCTAACTCTTTCTTCTACCCTCCTCATTTTGTAGTGTATCTTCTTATTTTCTAATTTGTGAACTGAGTATTATGGATGATTTCATTTCAACTGGTTTTGTAATCTTGATTTCAAACATGAACTAATTTCCTTAAGATTTGGGTGGCTATGAACCCTATATGATGAAGTATTGATTCAATGCATGAGTTTAGTAATTTTGCCATTGTTCATTTAAGTGTAATTAATGCTCAATGATTGTTGTTTACTGGCCATAACTAACAATTAACTAGCTAGATCTGATTTTGGGAAGAATTTGTCTAGCTGAATCCACTTAAATGATGCAAGAGAAATACCATTTTAGGTAAATCTTAGTAGTAAAATAGGAATGTTTTGCTACCTTGTATAACCTGAGATTTGGTGATTTAATGACTGTTTTGCAACCTGATTTAATATAGGAATATGTTGAATTGAGTTGTGAAAGTATATCAGTGGGTTTTGGAAAAAGCTTACTGGTCTCTTGTGAAATCGGTTAACTCTGTGCTTAATTGCTGAACCATTGCTATAACAACTGGGCAATTTATACAGGGGAAATAGCCATCCAGCTCTAATTTTTCGCATAGATCTTCTCTGAATTAATTTTTTTCTGAGTTCTTCATTTTATTTTAATTGAAATTACGTATACCCATTAAATTTCAGATTCATATTCCAATCATGTTTTTAATTTTGTTATCTTATTTAAAAAAATTTCTTTTGTTGATTTTGCAATTATTTAGTTTAAAATCCCTGTGGAGACGATACTCATTTACTACTATATTACTCGTTGCCAACTGTGTATACTTGCACATTTTAATTGCTTAAATTTACGCAACATGAAAACAACAGAATTTTGTTGTATCTCTCTTGGAGATATCCTTCCTTATAGGCGCTGGTTGCTTATAAAGGACATTGGCATTGGTCGCTTGGTAGACCTCTGCTCTACTTTCAACAAGGGTCGTATAGTTGGTGAATCTTGGCTCGTATCTATTGCCTTTGGGGCATTTATTTTTGGACGTTGATGGATTACTCGCCCTTTTTCCACCATTTTTGCCATTTCCATTCCCGTTGCCTTTGCCGTTGCCATTGGGTTTATCCGACCCATTGACGGCTTTGGCAGAATCTTCCTTTGGTCCCTTGTCTTTCGTAGGCGACTTTTCCTCGTTGGCGATCGCATCCTAGAGCTTGATGTATCGATCAAGAAATTCCTGGGTACTTTTTACCCCATTCTTTCTTAGGTTGTTCCAGAGGGGAGAATGGCGCCTAATCCCAGCAGTTAGGGCCATCATCTTTCCCTCTTCACCCACTATTTTGGCTCCAGCCGCTGCTCGCATGAAACACTGGATGTATTCTTTTAAGGGCTCTCCCTCCTTTTGGCGTATCTCGACCAGTTGATTGGCCTCAGTGGGGTGTACGCGACCTATGTAGAATTGTCCATAAAATTCCTTTACGAACATTTCCCACGATACTATACTAGCAGGAGTAAACTTAAAGAACCACTCCTAAGCTGTGTCAGATAGGGTGGCGTGGAAGATCCTGCAGCGAGCATCGTCTGACACCTTCGAATATCCATTTGTATCTCAAACTTGTTTACATGAGATACTAGGTCCCTGTACCCATCAAAGTTCGGCAGCACTAGCATCTTGAACTTGTTGGGGGTTTCTACCACAGAAATCCTCTGCACAAACGGAGTGCCTCTCCTCTGATCGTACTCAATGTGGGATGTCCAGCTCCTGACCAACTGTTGTATCGCCTGATTCAGAGCATCAATTTGAGCCTGAACCGCGTCTGGGATTGCTGGGGCGACTTGTGCCGGAGGAGCGTACTCATCGTGCCTCTCGCACCTGTCATTGAGCACGTCCCTCAGGTCATCATCTTTACGCCTTTGTTCGCTAGCGCCCAGCCGATCAAAGACGTTATGCTGTCGGGGCTTCCCCCCCAGCGATATGGCTCGCAGGCCTATTTTCTCTTGGTGGGGGGTTTCTGTCTCCACCTCTTTCCTCACGACCTCGACCAACGTTCCTCCTGCTAGAATCGGCCTCATTATAGTCATGGTCGTCCCTAAACTGCGACTGACTATGGCGCAACCAGTTGGTCACGCTGTTTCCTCCTCTAGCTAGCATCTCCCGAGCGTCAGGGGGAGGCCTGCGTTAGTCGGTGGGTCCCTGTGCATTGTTATGTCAAGGGGGTCCCCTGCCCGCAGAGTCTGACTTGTTGTGCCTTCTATTAGCAGAAGGACGCTGCCCCCTGCTCGGTGGATTTGGCTCATCGTCCCCTGTGCGTCTAGGGCTTCGGGGAGGTTGCCCGACCTTATTCTGCCTCTGGCACTGGGGATTTCCACAACCAGCTTGAGAATGTGGTTATTGATCAGGATCCTGAATTGGGACATCCTCCTGAGCAACAGGCGATTGCTCCAGCCTTTGAGGGCTTGCTGGCTGGAGCGGAGGACTTGGATTTGGGGCTCGCTGTGGTGGTGCATTTGGTGACTGATCCGGTTAAGAGGTCATCGCAGCTTGTCCTCGGGCCATTTGAGAAGGTGGTTATTGATTAGGATCCTGAATTGGGACATCCTCCTGAGCAACAGGCGATTGCTCCGGCCTTTGAGGGCTTGCTGGCTGGAGCGGAGGACTTGGATTTGGGGCTCGCTGTGGTGGTGCATTTGGTGACTGATCCGGTTGAGAGGTCGGCGCAGCTTGTCCTCGGGCCATTTGAATGGCTGCTTCAAGAGCAGTCGTGGCATCTCTCTGCCGACGGTCCATGTTCGTCTGCCGCTCATTCAGCTCCTAACGCTGATGTTCAATCTCCCTCTGCTGCAGCGCCAAGGTCTCTGCTGCATTCTCCTGATTGTCCCTCAGATTGGGCAACTCGTCCTGCAACACACTCAGTGTTATCCTCAGTGTCTCTGAATCCATTTCTTCCTCCTCAAAATCCAAGTGTGGCTCATTTTCAGCCGCATTTGGAGGAGGAGGTTGAGAGGATGCAGCACCAGCAGCCTGTCCAACTCTCTTGGATGTCATCGCCATTTGATCTTTTTGAAGTTTTTGATTGATCTCTCAATGAAAGCACCAAAATGTTGACCCTTGATTTGGTCAACGACACGGAGTCAAATAAACGACAAAGAACAAAAAGGAAATCAAGAAGAGAATCAAATGGGAAGAAAGTGACACTAGCAATTTATAGTGGTTCGACCCCAACTAGGTGGTAAAGACCTACGTCCATTTAGTGTTCTTATTGATATTGAATCCCAACACTGTGATCAAAGAACTAGGGTTCTTTGAGTTTCACCAGTCTTAAGAGAATTACAATTTCAGTGGATAATCACACTATGTTTTTCTCTCTGAATACAAAGATTAAAAGTGCAAAAGTCAAAAGCCCCTTCCTTGACTCCTCTCATTCTTATTTATAGGCTCAAAGAGGTTACATGGGCTGATGGGCCTTTATTACCCTTAAGAATAGTGTATCAAGGAAACAAAAAGAAATATATTAAGTGTAGTTATTACAAGATTGCGTATCTTAAAGGAAGTAAATAGAAGTATGCGACCAGACTGGTCGCACATAACTGCGAGACTTGATGAAGAAATAATCATCTGGTTGATAGTCGAACAGAATCTCTTCACTCAGAACTGCCACGTGCCAATCACGTGTAAGAAATTCTTGCCACGTCATCAGGATCCATTTTTGGGTAAACAAGAATCTCATATATTCACTTTATGATCCTTGAATTTATGTACTGGCATGCCTTTAGTCAAGAGAGTTGCGATCATTCAATTTAGTGCTTGCATGCTTAATGACCACTTTCATTTTATTTAACACGCTCCTTCCTAGCTAAATACTTAATGTCAATATGCTAGCTTCGACTTACAACTATTGTTGTTTCAAGCCATAAATACTGCAGCTGAATTTGTCGCAAGATTTTTCTTAATGGCTTAGAAATAGACTCTACAAATCTAAGACCTGATACTCTAAAATTATACACCATACAATGTATCTTCAAAACAGTAAATGAATCTGACTTCTAAAGTGGAAGTAGCAATCAAGGTTTTCCGTGACACAACTATACCAGTAAATATAAAACATAATCAAATGTTGAATTATGTGAATCAATATAATTGGAGAGGTCTGAATCTAATTAGTTAATTATTTCCAGATTGTCAGTTCGTCTAAAGAATGCATGTAATCCTTGGTATCATAAAGATACCTCATCACTTTCTATGTAGCTCTTAGGTGGTCTAAACTTAAGTTATTCTAATATCATCCCATCAATCTGACAGTAAATGCAATGTAACATTTTGAGCATAGCTTCCGACAACAAAAACATAAGGAATGTTCTTCATTTCTTCCCTTTCAAGATCATTATTCGAATATTAGCTAAAATTTAATTTATCATCCTTAATAATAGGAGCAACACTTGGTAAACAATCTTTTATCTGAAATCTCTAAAACTTTGTTGATGTAGGCTTCTTGAGAAAGACTTAAAAGACCTTGATATCTATCTCGATAGATCCTAATGCCAATGACATAAGATGCATCACCCATATCCTTCATCTCAAAGTTCTTTGAGAGGAACCGTTTCACCTCATGGAGGAAACCCCTATCATTGGTTGCAAGAAAAATATTGTCCATATATAAAACAAGAAAACAAATCTTACTCCCACTGATCTTTTGGTATGTACATTGATCGATGACATTCTCTTCAAACCCAAAAGAAGAGATGACATTATGGAATTTTAAATACCACTGGTGGGACACTTGTTTTAATCTATAAATTGACTTCTTAAGCTTGCATACAAAGTGCTCACTATCACTAGAAGAATAATTATGGTTGTTTCATGTATACCTCATCCTCTAGGTCACCATTTAGGAAAGTAGTTTTCACATCCTATTGTTGTAGCTATAAATCAAAATGAGCAACTAATGCCAAGATTACTCTAAAGAAATCTTTCTTAAAAACAGGATAAAATATGTGAATGATTTGGGAAGAAAACAAAATATATGAATGATTCATAAATATTTTTTTAAATACAAAAATCTGGGCATGGATTCTCTTCAATCTTCAAGCAAAATATATATATATATATATATATTCATTTCTTTCTAATCAATTGTCTATAATCCTAGCTAACTTGATTCTAAAGCAAAAACTTATCAACTAAAAATAATTTACGAACACACCCTGGGCAAACTTCATAGCTCCTCTGTTTTAAGAATAAAAGACAGAGCTTTTTCAAGCATATTAGCTCTCTCAAATATTACATATTAATATTAATATTACATACATATAAATGTATATATATATAAAAAAAAAAAAATTAGACATTTCAACTCAATACTCAATTATAAGCTCTCTCAAATACTTGTAATAGACGACAATTTTGTGGTCTAATAGTATTAATAATATATAAAATGTGAAAAAGTCTTATAAATGATAAACTCACCCCGTATAAAAGTAATTATACCCGCCTCATCGTATAAAAGTAATAATTTAGTAAAATTTGATATTTTTTGTAATTTTTTTTTGGTCAGAAATAAAGCCTATATTGGGTCACCTTGTATTGATATTTGTATGACCTCTTTGAAATTTTCCCATCCAGTAACGTTATGGCATTTGGATACAAAATAAACATAGAGTAATGGTAATGGTAATATGAAAAATAATTGAATGGAATGAATTTTTTTTTTTTTTCTTTTGTTTGGTAGACTTTAAGATGAGTGACTGAATAATGATTACTATGTTAGATATATTATGGAATGGAATAGACTTAACATTATTTTGACTAAATTACCCTTACTCTTATAATGAATAATTTTTTGTTATCAAATTACTATTATTTTGTAATGTTAGTTTTTATTATATATCAAAATACTATTTTGTATTTGAATTTTTTTTACTAAATTACCCTTATATACAATTAAACAAATAAATAGTAATAAAATTATAATTATTAATACTCAATATACAAAAAATTTATAGAAAGAAATAATGTCATTATTACTTTAAAAAATGTGCTTAATTGAATGGATTTTTTTTATTAATATAAATATGTAAGTATAAATTTATTGAATTTTATTATATCTGATTATTCAAAAAATTAAATAATAAAATTACACCTTAATATAATAAAATAACAAATAATCATTACACAAAAAAGAACAATAAAAAATGTTAATTGTCTAGTGTTTATAGTTTTTTTTCTATCTCATAGATATGATATAAATATATATTATAATATTAATTTTTTGATCAAAACTCTTCCATGACCCCATATATATATATATATTAATGTAAACCAGTTTTAGAGAATGACATATATGGTACAACAAATTTTGTGATGGAATGGAATACCTTTTCAAGTCATTTAATTTAGTAAACTCAAATAACTAGTTTAATGGAATTAATATTCCTATTGGAAAAGTCATTCCAATAATAAAATGCAAGCAAAACACTTAAATGGGTCATTAGGAATAGTAATTCAATTCTTATGTACATTCATATAAACTAGGGGAGCATATGGGTCGAGTTTTCGGGTTGTGGGTGCATTGGGTTCGGGATTTGTGGGTTTTGGGTTGGGAAATGGGGTATTGAACCCGCTTCGAATTTTTTAATTTTTTGGGTAATTTCGAGTTTGGTCGGGTCGGGTTTCAGGTAGGATTTGCCCGAAAATGGGCCTGGGTAAAAAAAATTCAAAAATACTAATTTTTTAACACTTTTTTAATTTTTTTTTTTTACTTTTCACATGTTTTTTTTTAACTTTGTTGTTAGTTTGGTTCAATTGATTTTTTACAAATTGGGTCTTGGTAAAATTTTTTGAAAGGGTAGGAGGGTAGGATTTTTTTGTCATCAAATTTGAATTAAAATTAAATAATTTTTTTATTTGTTCGGGTTCGGGTCTAATCCAATCCAAAATTAACGGATTTTGTCAAAAATTGAGTTTTCGGGTTGTGGGTCGGGCAAGTTGTATGAATTTTCAAGTTTTATGGGTCAAATATTCACCCCTAATATAAACCAAACATTAACCATTAATAAATTACTTTTTCTTATATATATATATAATAATAAAAGCATGCAAGAACAAGAGATATAATAATTTTATCATTTTAGTGGGAGTAGAATTGTTTTGGGTGGCTCAATTATTAAGGTACAAGCACTCTAAGTAGACGCCAGTGCATTAAACGACAAAAGGCACCTACGCAAGTAATCTCCAATATTAACCAAAGGGAAATTTGAGGATGTATCCCTTAATTATAAAATATGATAGTTTTAATAACAGTTAAAAATATATGCCTTTTCTAAAATTTTAGACCAAAAAATTCATTTCATTCTAAACTCCCTCTCTCTCAAATCATCGTTTTCCTTCTCTCTCGTGCTCCCTGCCCTTTCTCCTTTACTCTCTTTTTCCACTTTCTTATTCTCTCTATCCACGACCATTAAGAAAAAAAAAACATAAAAACGTTGATACCATCATTGAAGCAACGTTTTTTTTATGTTTTAATGATTGAAAATCTAATCCAAAACTTAAATTAAAGAAAATATTCATTTAAGACATTAATTTATGGATTTTGAATACTTACGTAAAATATAAATATATAATTTTTTTAAGATCTAAAATTCTGAAAAGTGCAGAATTTTGATTAAAATCAATGTTTTAATGATGGCGTCATGAAAACTTGATTTTTAAGGTAAAAACAATGTTTAACGATAGTTTTGCAATGATTTACGATGAAATTTTATAAAAAATTTGGTGAGATATAACTCGGTTATCGTTTGTGGTTTTTTTTTTAAATGGTATTATTTTTTTGAGATCCACACGATTATAATGTGTATAACCTTAAATTTGAGGTATAGAACAACAAATTCCGAATTCTATTTGTTTGAGACCATAATGACGATTGAAAATTAAATAATCGAAATTTATTGTTTTACATACTCCAAATTTAAGATTTTACATTCTAAACATATAGATCTCGAAAAAAATACAATTTTTTTTTTAAATTGCCTCAAATTAATAAACGAGTAAAAAATTATATCACCAAAATTTTTATGAAATTTATTTGCAAACCATAGCTAAAACATTGTTAAGCTATCATTTTTGCGTAAAAAAATCAAATTTTCATAGCACCATTATTTTTGCCTAAAATAAATCAAATTTTCATAAAACCATCAATTTTAATTGAAAATACAAAATATAATATTCTAGATATGGAACAATACAAAAAACTAAAAAAAAATCTTTTATATAAATATTCAAAATTTATAAATTAGTGTATTAATTAAATTAAGTTTTGAAATGTTGCTTCAATGAAGGTGTTGACATTTTTATTTGAGTAATGATATGTGTACCTAAAATATACACTCAAATATTACACACAGTGATGTAACAATTTAATCTAGCCATTCATATTTATTAGTGCATATTTTGAGTGCACAAATCATTACTTTTTTTATTTTTGAATGAAGGGGATTTTATGGGTCGGAGAGAGAGCTTAGAATGAAGGGGCATCCTCAAATTTCCCCAACCAAAACGATTCCCGATTAAAAAGCTAGAAAAGATAACCATTGAGACTGCTCTATTGTCTACATCATACACTAAAACTAAATCTATAAAGAAAAAAACATCCCGCTTTTACAACAACGGACAAGTGTACAACATAAACCGCCAGAGGAGTCTTCGACTCTACAAAAAATAAAAATGAATACATGGAGAGTATACCATATACATCAACTATAGAGTGTCTCTTTGATCATCTTCAATGTTACTGGGATTATCAACTTTCCATGCACACTTACAGATTGGACTGTATTATGACATTTTCGTGAAGAAGTTGAGCGGATTGACATGGCTCCATCCAGCTTCTCTGCGAATATAGCCTGCCCTTGGCAAGTGGAGTTTCAGTAACGCTGAAGATCCTCAAAGTATATACATCAAGTAGAGAGAAGAACAAAAGAGTGGTCATTTGTCGCTAGAACCAGCCACATACGAAACAACAACAGTGATATCATCAAGCTTTCCCCCGTAGTACCGGAAACCAGCGTCTTGAGCAGCTGTGGAAAAAGGCGTCTGTCTGTTCTTGTCCTGTGCTCGTTGACGTGCCAATGCTGCTATTTTTTGAGCAGTTGCCTGAGGCCCTAAGCCAGCTCGCATGGCATGCACTACTACTGCTGTAATCTCATTGTTGTACAAGTTGTCAAATAGTCCATCAGTTCCAGCAATTATGACATCCCCGGGAGCCACAGGTACTGTAAAAACCTGAATCAAATAGAGGCAACTTAGCACGCTTGAAGGCATCATATCATCCAGCTTATTAGTTTAAAGAACCACTGAATATTCGTGTATCAAGAAAATTACAAACTATAATTATTAATTTAAAGTTTTACAATCCGAATGATAAACAAGATTCCATGTTTACTATCTAGTTTGTATATCATCATACAAGTAGAAATAACCATTACTCGCAACATATAAATGGCAATATAACTTTGAAAGACAATACGACATATAAAAAGTAACAGACCTGACCAGAGCTAGGTAAATCGCCATTATTTCCACTTTCCAATTGAAAAGTGAAATTAAAATCATGCTGCTGCACTGGGGATCTAAAGATTGTACATCCATCTCGGACCACAATAAACCCACTGTCACCTAGATTAATGGCATGAATACCCTGCAAGATGAGACCAAAGACTAAATGCATGTTGCTCACAAAATATTTCATAGACAGTACCTAGGAACAAAATAGGAATACCGAGTGACAAAAAATAAGTCTCAGTTCCCAACTTCCTATTGTTGATTGGAAAAACAATAAATTGAGTTCATCCATGTCTGCATTCATAAAAAATTAAAAATGGGCCTCCAATCCAAGTGAACGACTATTATATATCTGGAATTCTGGTTTAATTTTACATTTGAAGTTCAATAGTGAAGTCATTGCTAGATACAATATTAAAAAAAATCATGCTTATGTTGATCAATCAGATTATACGGCACTCCATATCTCCCATAATAGATTCATAATTGAGCAGCATCTGTTTTTGCAGAGATTTTAGGCTGCAATATCATGAATTATTATCAGATACAGAACTTCTCAAATACTTATCTGCGAGTACCAAATATCACGTATCAGACGCCATAAGTTGTTTAATATCAAATAGAGCCTCTCATTGTGACATGCTAAAGAACCTGGCATAAATAAAAGCTGCATACCTGCTCATTAAGTGCTATAATGCATGCTGTGGAAGAACCCTTTGCTTTAGTACTTGAGTGAGCTTTCTCCAAAACCCTGGCTGGGTCAATAGATCCTTTGGGTTCTTCTTGCACAGCAGTTACTGAATTAGACATGAGTTCTCGGGAATATAGTCCTGAATCAACACCATGATCTGCCCAGCCACCAACACCATCGGCAACCCCTATTGCTTGTTCATCAACACAGATAAAGTGAGCATCCTCGCCACCAGTTTCTTCCTTATCTGGGTGGGGTAAATAGCATGATGCTGAGACCAGTTTTAGAGCCTTTCCAGGTTTACTGTCCCTGTCACATTGTAACATATCTTTAGTAATTTGTAGCACTAAAAATGTGTATTATGTAACACTAAAGCTTAAAAAAAAAATTCATCACTCTGATATCCAAACAAGTCAAACCCCTGCCCCACTAATAGAGTATTTAATTGCAGTCTCTCTCATATTAATTCCCAGAAAGGCATAATTCAGTCAAGATACAGCATATAATTACAGAAGTAAATTTCAGGAAAGTCTATATCAAAGAGAATACAATTCTGTTCATAACTTAATATGGGAAAACAACATGAATATGATTTAATAAAATAAATAACATACTGATAAGATGAATCTGCAGAGCTAGAGGGTTGCTCCTCACGGGAAGAATTGTCAAAAGACACATCATGAGCAGGCCCAGCAGAGAAACATGAAGAAGATGAGCTGTGAAACTCTTTTGATCCTGAATCAATAACTGGGTAGGAACCAAACCACCTTTTCCCAACTTCATATACGAAATACCCATAGATTGCATTATTGTTGGGTTGCCCACGATTTTTCATACTCATGGTAGCTTTTTGGCAGCTGTCAAAACTTCTGTTTTTGCTGCTGTATATTACACTGTTGCTATCAGTTATTGGCAGGCGGTGTTCAAGCCTTGATGTCAAATTACTTACGTAAATTTCACCAAATACAACTCTAGAACCAGAGACAGCCATAGGTCTGTTCAACTTTTCCTTATTTGAAAATTGATTAGGGTCAGATAGGAGGCAATCAAAGTGATACCCACAGACCTGAAGTGAAGGCCCTGACACTGATGGTATAGAGAATGTGCGTGAAATAGCTCCAACAACAGAAAGGTTCTTTCTATGATTAACTAATTGTGAAGCTGTGCTAGCAGCAACAACACTGCCCGGTCGTAAAAGTGCTTCAAGATCCGAAAGACTTGATAATGATCTGGAAAACAATCTAGAATTTTCAAAAAGCGATCTCCCCCTCCCAAATAAAACTGTTACGGAGTCCTGGAGGGCACCATCATCACCTACAAAAGATCTCTGAACGGCAGATCTAAGCCTTGAAAAATATGGAGGTGGCATTTTAACCTCTTAAATGAGAAAAATTCTCTTCAATCCGTCTATAACAGAGATCAAAACCAACACCAGAACGTGCGGAAGTAAATCTCATAACTCCCTATACCATCTATTATATCCTAACTACTCTAATAACATCACCAGCCTTCTTCGAGCTATACACAAAGAATCGAGAAACCTGACAATTAAAACAAAATAAGGCTCGTGAACAAGCTAATAGCGTTGTAAACAAAAGGGCTATCCTAAACATTGATGAATTAGAAGATAACCTAATTCTAACAAAATATTCTGTAACGAAGTATGATAATGGTATTTCAATCGGACTATTTGCAGATATATATGGCAACTAATTACATAAACAACGGGATATTTGTTCAGATACAATGGCAATACTAATTACATAAACAAATTTCAATACAGATAATCATAAATTCTATTAATTAATAATTGCCTTCACCACAAACCGATTACGCCGCTTCACCACCATTTTTTTTTTAAAGAAGAAGAAAGATTAACAAGAACAATATAACTCTGTTAGAAATCTCACCTGGCTGAGCAATCGGAATCAAAAAACGTTAACCCTAGAATCCAAAAGAAAAGGTAGGCTCCACAGATAGGCTAGAGTCGACTCTCTGGAGTTAGGTGGGAGAAAACACGAGCTCCTCTATCCTTCTTTACCTATTTTTCCAATATATTTGGGATCGGCTTCAACAAGCAAAACAGATAAAACTGTTTGGGAACCAGCAAAATTGACCAACTGAGTTTAAAGCAGCTAGGGTTTTGATTTTCATCAGAATTATAATATTGATGTATATATAGCGCCGACTTATTAAATAAATAATAATAATGGCAAAATCTCCTCAGATGTTGCTAAATTGGCAGTACAGTTGGTTGGTGTGTTGGATTTAGGGAAGGGTAGTTTAGTCATTTTAAGACTTTTGGATTTGGCTTTCAATTTCAAGCGCCCTCTTCGTGCCATCATTTCTTTTATTAAAAAAAGTTTTTTTAAAAAAAATAAGGTGGATAAGCTACGACGATTTGGGGCTTTAAAAAATAGGATGGAGCATTAACGATTGTTATGTTATCACATCAATAAATTAATTTTGTGTGAAAGAACACATTTTCATTTTTATTTCTAATGGTGGAGAACAATTAAAAAAAACAATGTGGTTGCTAAAATTTGGAATATTTTTATATTTATTTATAACACCCATTTACTAAAAAAAAAATATATATATCTCTTCTATATAAATAATGTGTAGATAACAATTTTTTTTTTATTTTAACTGTTTTTTATTTTTTATTTTAACTTTACAGAATATTCTTATATTTAATAAAATATTATTATATTTAACAATAGATTATAAACATTGTAACTCCCCACGTCACTATCATTGTTTCCTGGAATGACCTTCCCACGTTACTATGGTTGCTTCCTAGAATGACAACTAGCCCTGCAAACCATCACGAGTCATTCCAGTATGTTTTATCCTCACTCGTATGCTTCTTGGGAAAACTTCTCAGGAGGTCACCCATCATGAGACTACTCTAAGTCAAGCACGCTTAACTTTGGAGTTATCAAGTAATAGGATACCAAAAACAAGATGCATCTTCTTTTCGATAGCTCATCACTTGAGAACTCCAAAGTTAAGTGTGCTTGACCTGGAGCAATCTGATGATGGGTGACCTCCTGGGAAGTTTTCCCAGGAAGCGTGCAAGTGAGGACGAAACACGCTGGAAAGACTCGTGTTGGTTTGTAGGGTCAGTCGTCATTCCATGAAGCAGCCATAGTGATGTGGGCGTTACAAACATGACTTGAACTTAGATAAAATTAAATAAGTAATTAATTAAACAAATTAAAATAAAATATGCTTTTAGATATTTTACAATAATAATTATTTTAAAATAATAAAACCATATATTTTATAACTTAAATAAAATTTAATTAAACTTAAACTTCACCTATTAGTATAATATCATATTAAATATATAATATAATCTACTATCAACTAGCGACAAACTTAAATTTAAAATCTACGTATAATACTAATATTATATTAAACATATAATATATAATCTCTTGTTGTCACTGCAAAATTCAAAAACTAGAACAAATATAAACTTAAACAAAAATTACTTAATTAAAATATGATATTTTAAAGATATTTTATGATAATTTAAATAATTAAATTATATTTATTTAAAAAATAATAAATACATACGTATCATTTTTTTATCTTATAAATTTATATGATAGTTTGGTTTTATCAAGTAATTGAATCTCTTTTTCTTCATCAAATTCACTAAAGGACATTGCGAGATACATTAGAAATTAAAAATATTTGATCCATGAATACTAATATCTACACTATGACTTTTTTTATTTTTATTTTATTTCTATTATTAATTTATTTTTAAATATTATTATAATTTATTTATATATATCATGTAGTCATATAAATATATATATATCAATGCTGTATTTAGATGTTATATATGTAAAAATTATTAATATAAATATTTATATATACTTTAGAATTATAATACATTCTATTATATATATATTTTTTAAAATAGTGAACCAAATTTTATTAAAATTATAGATAATATTTATAATTTTAAAATTAAATAAAATATATTACAAATTGCTTGCCACTAATATATATATATATATATACATTTATATATATCGTAGCTAAAATTCAACTCTAATTGCTGATGAGGGCAGGCTTGTGTTGGCAACTTGGCAAGGATTTGGACTGTTTGAGTGTAGTTATATATAATTGCTGCCCAGTCAAATATTCATTTGATAGTGTTTCTTTTTAATGAGATAATTTAGAATATTCTTAGAGTGACGTTATATCAATGAATGAAATGTAATATATTAAAAAGTATATATGTGTTTTTCTTTTTTTTCTTCAATTGACATGAATATGTTGGACAAAGCTAAACACATCCCATTATATGCATCAATGGTTAGTCATTTAGCCAAAGAGCGACAAATATTTAGTTTAGGACAAACAAATTAACACCACAAGAGCATAAACATGTGGATTGGTAATGTTTGTACACTTGAGATAAATACAAAACAATCAAATATAAAATGAAAATTTCTTTTTACACTTATATGTAAACTAGAAAATATAATCACGTTTCGCGCAGTCTTTTGTAATTATTACAAAATATACATATTTTAAAGTATTTTATTAGAGATTGTAGGATAGAGATTATTTTTCACCTTACTCGTATAATATGCTCTTTATATGAACATGTGATGATTCTTGACCACAATTTTTTTTCATAATGGTGTTCATTGTATAGCAAATCTCTTGTAGGTTTTTGAAAAATTCTGAATAATTAAAGTGTCGAAAACAAAGTTAAAAAAACTTGTTGTACGTGTGCTTTTATTTTTTATTATTATTATCATTATTATACCCTTTACGTGATTTTTTTTATAAAAAGTCTAAATTATGTATAAGAAAATTTATGTTTTGTGTAAGACTTATTTTGGTCAATTACCTATTTGAACCATTTATTTTTAAAAAATAACTTTTAGACTTCGTGTTTGTCAAAAGGTTAAATATAGGGATGAATAGATCGATTATTTGAACATTGTATTTTTGCCATTTACCCGTTTTGATCCTAAATTTTTATATATTAACCTTTGGACAATGTATTTATTCAAAATGTTCAAAATTCTTTATAAAAATTAAATTATATATATAATTATGTTTTCTGTAAATGTTCACATCATTTTGAACTTTGTATTTTAGTCGATTATCCGTTGGGACCTTTATTTTTAAAAATTAACTTATGGACCTCAAGTTTTGTCAAAAGGTTAAAAATATGAATTGATAAATCGATTATTTGAACACTATATTTTGGTCGATTACTCGTTTTGACTCTTTATTTTTTAAAAATAATCTTTGGACCATGTATTTATTCAAAGTGTTAAAAAGTCTTTATAAAAAGATAAATATATATATAATTTATGTTTTATATAAATGTTCACATCATTTTGAAATTTGTATTTTAGTCGATTACCCGTTTGGACCCTTTATTTTTTAAAATTAACTTGTGGACCTTGTGTATATAAATGTCTTACATGCATGCCTTATTAGGAAGCATGCGATATTCTGATAGGGTCTAGCCCTTGACTGTTGATATTATTATGTACTTGCCTGCTCAGTGGATATATGAATGTGTTATCTGCTTGCTAGAGTAAAGAGCATGATATTTTGTTGGCCAAGCACGGGTATTTGATTGATGCATGAATTTTATGGGCATGTATTTTAGTACCACAGTGCTGTGTGAATGTGGTGCGATTTGGTTTTCTAGTGGAAAGGCTTTTGAATATGCTCATCATGCTTAATGGGTCAAGTTATTGACTGCAGACTAACTCAGAGGTTATGTACCCAAGGCAGTTAATGTGACTCAGTGGTGTTTATATTGGGGCCGTGAATTACACCCAGGGCCTGAGCCCTCCACCTACCCCTTAGAATTGGCATCAGGTGTTTACAGATATGCTAGTAAGATTACAGAGGCAAGAGGAAGAGATCAGGTGTTTAAAACAACAGGTTATGTCAGGGAACACATCTTCCTTTGTTATGCCAAGAGTGTCACTAGTTTTGGCTCAGCCTAGGGTTGAGAGCACATGGGAATTACTATATGAGAGATTTTAGGATTACCCTCCAGTTTTTTAGGGAGGCCTAAATCCATTTAGACTTGAACAATGGATGGGCATGATCAGTTCCATCCTCGACGGCATGGGAGTGGTAGGTCACGATAAGGTGATCTGTGCTACATATGTGTTACGGGAAGATGCCTAAACTTGGTGGGAAGCGGTATCCTAGACACGAGATACAGCTATGATAAATTGGAAGGAATTTAGGCAGTTGTTTTATGAGAGATATTATTGTGATGCAGTTAAGACTGCAAAAACAAATGAATTTCTGAACCTGGTTCAGGGAAATACGACAGTAACAGAGTATGTTAACAAATTCAATGGGTTGGCCAAGTTTGCTTTTGATATGGTACCCACAGATGTGGCTCGGAAGGAGCGATTTATCCAGGGATTTAATTCTAGAATAGCTCAAGGTGTTAGAATCGGCCCAGTACATGAGATCTCTACCTACGCTCAAGTGGTAGGGAGGGCCCTTGTTGTTGAGGGCACATGAAATGAGATTTGGAGGGAGAGTTCTGGAGAGCGCGGAGCTCAAGCAGTGATACCTCCGTTTATTGGATCAAGCAGGGGTAGCGGCCCCAGTGATCAGAAAAGAAAAGTTATCAATGTATTTGGTGCCTCTGGACTAGAAAAGGGGTTTCAAAGTGCTCAGATAGGTCATCAGGGCGAGGGCGAGGATTGGAAACTCTACCCGGAATGCACTCGGTGCAGGAGGCTCCATTTTGGAGAATGTCGAGCAAAGACATGTGTTCTTATATAGGATGGTTGGGCACCTCAAGAGGGATTGCCAAGGGCTAAAGAAAAAAGAATCAAATGAAGCGAATAGCTCGAATCCAGCTTGAGAATTCGCTCCGACCTAGTCAGAGTCAGAGGCTAAGGCTGAGGCGGGTCCCTCAGTGGTGGCAGGTCAGCTTCCTGGTTCTGATTCTTGTATTGTACTAATTAGTTCTGGTGCCATGTTGCTCTTTATTTTGTTGCATTTAGTAGAGGCGCAGACTTGGTATGTGGATTACGTGGTTATGTTGTGATGAGAATTTGGTACTCTATTGGTAATTTTAAGAGATGAATTAGACTATTGTGGGAAAAGAATCATCAGTTGATTTGATAGGGTTGGTTATAATCGAGTATGATATGATCTTGGATATAGATTGGTTAGCCAAGTATGGGGCAACAATAGATTGTAAGAAAAAGATGGTAACCCTTGAGCTTGAGGGTGAGAAACCCTTTATATCTGTTGGCATTGTGCATGGACCCCGTATACTTATGATATCTATACTTAGAGTTAGAAACCTATTGCAGAGAGGATGCATAGGATTCTTAGCTAGTGTGGTGGATATCACTCAGGTCGTGCTAGTGGGACCAGGACAGATTAGATTAGTCTGTGAGTTTCTAGATGTGTTTCCAGAGAATCTGTCAGGGTTACCTCTACACCGAAAGATATAATTGTGATTAACTTGGTGTCAGGGATGGAACTAGTGTCTAGGGCACCGTATTGAACAGCTCCAGCGGGGCTGAAGGAACTAAAGGTTCAGTTACAGGATAATATGATATTCTCCAAGAGGGATCTTTGATTTGGTTATCACCAGCTGAGGATCAGGGAGAAGGATTATGCAAAAGACTGCTTTTTGTATCAGATTTGAGCATTATGACTTTTTAGTCATGTCTTCTGGATTAACTAATGCCCCGGCAGCACTTATGAATAGATGAACATGGTGTTCAAAGATTAATTGGATTGGTTTGTGATCTTCTTTATTGACGATATTGTGGTATACTCTCAGTTAGAGATTGGCCAAGGCCAAGGAATGCCTCAGAGGTCAGGAGTTTCCTTCGATTGGCAGGGTATTGCATGTGTTTTGTGGAAGAGTTCTCAAGGATTGTTACCTCATTGACAGAACTGACACATAAAATCAGAAGTTTGTATGGTTAGATAAGTATGAAAACAACTTCCAGGAACTGAGGCAGTGATTGATTATAGCTCCAGGTCTGAGTCTTCTTACATATTAGAACAAGATTATGGTTTAAGTTGTGTCCTTATATAGACAGAAAATGTGATTGCCTATGCATCATGTCAGTTGAAGGATATGACCAGAGCTAGAGTAGAGTTACTGGTGGGCCAGTTGGCCAACATTCTGCTTAAATGTATTCTTTTAGAGAGGATCAAAGGAAAACAGTTGAGTGACCCACAAATGGGAAGGATTGGAGGGGATGTCTTACCTGGAATAGCTAAGGACTATACAGTGTCAGGCATGAGTTTATTGAGGTATAAGGATCAGATTTGGGATCCGATGGACACTGGGATTTAACGGGAGATTATGGATGAATCTCATACTACCCCTTGTTCTCTACATCCAGGCACCATGAAGATGTACCAGGATCTGAAAGCTTCATATTGGTGGCCTGGGATGAAGAGGGACGTAACTAAGTACGCGACAAAGTGCTGACCTATTTGCAGGTCAAGGCATAGTATCAGAAACCAGTAAGGCTATTACAGCCTTTGAGTATCCCAAAGTGGAAGTGGGAGGACACCACGATGGATTTCATGATGGGGTTGCCCAGGATAATGGGCCAGCATGATTCAGTTTGGGTCATTATGGACCGGTATATGAAGTCAGCTCACTTTTTATCAGTGAGGACGAACAATACCGTTGACTAGTATGCAGAACTCTATGTGAGAGAGATAGTATGCCTTCTTGGGATTTCGAGGTCTATCCTATTGGATAGGGACCCTGTCTTTACTTCCAAGTTTTGGGGAAGGTTAAAGAAGGAGATAAGTATACAACTGAAATTCAGTACTGCTTATAATCCTCAGACTGATGGTAAATCAGAGAGAATTATCTCGATATTAGAGGAAATGTTGAGAGCATGTGTATTGAACTTTGAAGGGTCTTGGAATGAATATTTGCCTCTAATAGAATTTTTCCTATGATGATAGCTACCAATTGACTATTAGAGGGGCACCTTATGAGATGTTGTATGGTAAGAAGTGTAGATCGCCCATTCACAGGGATAAGATGAGTGAGAGAAAATATTTGGGTCCTGAGGTAGTTCAGAGGGCCACTGAGGCTATAGAAAAGATTATAGCTCAGATGCTTTCTTCTCAGAATAGACAAAAAAGTTATGTTGATCTGAAATGCAAGAACGCGGAGTTCCAAGTGGGAGACTATGTCTTCCTTAGAGTTTCATCGTGGGAATGGGTGAAGAAATTTGGGGAAAAAGGGCAAGTTGAGCCCTAGATTTGTAGGACAGTTTGAGATCCTGGAAATGATCGGTCAGGTGGCTTATAGATTGGCCTTACCATCGGTACTGTTGACCGTACACAATGTATTTCATATTTCCATGTTGAGGAAACATGTATTAGATGAGACTAATGTTAGAGAATATATTTTATTGCTCAATGGAAATATGGAAAAACCAAAATACAACTCTATACAAAAAATACAATGGACAAGATGATTGATTAAAAGAATATTACAACTTAATTGCTCAAAATACAAGTAAATAGAAAGATGTAGAAGAAGAAGATTACAAACTCAATACTATAATAATACAAGTAAAAAAAAGGAAGAACAAGAGGAACAAAAGAATGAAAACACAAACAAACTCTCACACTACCAAAGTGTATTGTAGTGGGGATCACCAACTTGAACAATGTTTAAAACCTTTGTCCAAAAGCTTATTTCCCCCTAACTCAAGCACTAAGGGATCTCTCACATATTTTTGGAAATGCTTTCTGGAATAATCAAACCTCAAGGTGTATTTTCCAGCCAAGTGCTTTGTGGATGAAAAATTGTGTATCTTACAAGTGAGCATTAGGCTCCTATTTATAGAGTTTTGAGACACCTTTTGAATTTCAAATTCCACCAACCCCCATGGCTGTTACCAATGATTAATTGGATGTTTTATGGAATTAAAATAGAGATTTGGGAGTTACTTGGCTGTTGGAAACGTTCAAAATTGGATAAAAACCGAATTTGTATGAAGTTGTCAGCCACTAGGGCCGCGACGCTTGTTTCAAGCGCCGCGGCCCTTGGTCATTTTCAGCAACCAATTTTTTTAGTTTTTTCCAAAACGTTCCAATTTATTCCCACTTGATTTTGTAACTTCCATACACAATATGGGAGTTAAAATCACATCTCTATAAGCCATTTCTCATATGGCTTTATGAAATCCAATCTCAAATGTGTAGCATATAATATACACATTATTGTGTAATATTTGAGAGTTACAAATTTGTAACTGATTTTGTAACTCCAAAATATGTCACATTTAGGCACACACATGTGTCCAATTTTGTGACTCTCAATAATATGTTACAAGGTGTGACAAATCACATTTGTGTGACAAATCACATTTTGTCACATTATTTTATCTAATATTATATTATATGAAATAATATAACAACTCATGTGTTGAGTTATGAGGATCTAAGACTTCAGCATACCTCTTTTATGAAGAATAGCCAGTCTAGATATGAGACAGAAAGGATAAGGTTCTGAGGAACAAAACTATACCTTTGGTTAAGGTATTATACAGGAGCATTAAGGTCGAGGGAGCGACCTGGGAACTGGAATCAGATATGCAGGATTAGTATCTCGAGTTATTCAGATAAAATTTCGAGGACGAAATTCCTGTAAGGAGGAGATAGTTGTAACGTCCCAAATTACCTAATAATGCTTAGGGCCTTGATTAGGGGGCCAGAATGACAAATTATGGAAATTATGTGTTATGTGATATATTTGTGTATCATTAAATGATTATGTGATGCATATTATAATATGACTTGATATGCATATTTATGTGTATTAAATATGCATGTGGGCCCATTTCTAATGATAATTTTCATAATTTGGCCCGTTATGAGTATATTTGGCATATATGTGATATATGTGTGAGACCACATCATTATGTGGATATATTTGGGTTACTCGGCACGAGACGATCCTAGGGAGCAAATTAGCGGGAAAGTCACAATGGGACCAATACTTAACTCGAGGAGAGTCAAGGGGTATTTTGGGTATTTAGTACATTACCAGGATATTGGGTAATGGGAATAAATATTTGAGGATATGTTCGGAGTTAGTGAGATCAGGAGGGAATTCTGGGGATTTTGAGTATTTTTCCCTCAGGGACGTTTTTAGGTACCCCGAGCTTTGGGATTTGCTTAAGGTTACTTAAGCTCGAAGTAACCTGTCAGAAACAAAATATGTTTGGTGTTCTCTCTCTCTCTCTCTCTCATTCGCTCATTTGACGCTTGTTAGCGTTTTTGAAGGAAACTCGAGTTTTCGAGCTCGTATTCAAGCGAGGTTAGAGTCATACGATTCTAGGGAAGATTAGAAGCTTGATAGCCGGAGGATTTTACTGGAAACGACTTAATCAGAGGTAATCCAAGCTTTAAGTTCTGAGTTTTTGAGTTCTTAAGCTTTGATTGGATTTTATAGTTTTGATGAGTTTTTGATTGGATTGTAACTTGGGTTTTGATGGTTTTGGGCTGCTGAGTTGTTTGGGAACTTTGTTTATGGGATTTGGCAATGTTTGGATAGGTTTATGGAGGGATTTGGCATGGGAAAAATGAAGAAAAAACTGAGTTTGCAGGTTGAGCCGCGACCCTGTTCTTGGGGCGCCACGACTCGAATTGGGCGAAGGAGAAGCATGTGGCTGTAGAGCATTTAAGTTGCGACGCCTGATAGGGCACGACGCAGAGCTAGTGCAGGCATGAAGGAGGCTTGGTCCTCTGACTTGAGCGGGTCGCGACTTAAATGTTTGGGGGTTGTGACGCTTAAGGGATTTTTGGCCTTGGGGAGGTTTTGAGTGCGGGAACTCAAACATAAGGGCTCAGGATCTATCCTACTACCAGGTTTAGTAGGATTCGATGTCCCGAAGGCTAGGACTCGGTCCAGAAGCCTTTATTTACTCGTTTCGATGGGATTCCATACTTGGTTGTGACTAGGTTATCGCTAAGGGCTCCGAACCGAGATCTTGCTCAAGGGTCGTTCATTGGTAACATGTACTTGGGCCAAAGGTAAGAAAACTGCACCCGGTATGTGATACATGTGATTATGGCTTGGCTGAATTATTGAACATGAATATGAATAGAACATGAACGCCTGAGACTATGAATGATTATGAATATGCTTGAGATTGTTGATTAAGCATGTTGAATGCTTTGTATCTAGATATTTGATATATGATGAATGCCTGTTAGCATAATATAATTGAGAAAAGCATTGACTTACTAGTTGTTATCCCAAAAATCAGAAGTAAATGACATGGCGGGCATTAATTACACGTGGCTGCACCTGGCATAACCTGTGTTCGACTATCGACCAGAAAGATATTCGGTATCATGCGATCGGTCTCTTCACGCGACCAGTCTGGTCGTATGCACGTAATACGCGGAAGAAATCTTAGGAAGTTATGATGGAATCCGAAATTCTCTCCCATGATTTCCTGAGTATCCGATTATTTAGGAAATAATATATGTAACAAATCAAGGTAAATCTTCCCTGAGCTTATAAATAGAAGAAGAGGGCTCAGGGAAGGGGATCTTTTTTCTTTTCTGACTTCTAGATCGTTTGAGATTAGAGTTATCATATCAATCACATTGTATTGTTCTTCAGAGGTTGGTGAAACTCATTGAACCCTAGTTCTTTGATCACTCCCTTTGATTTTATATCAATAACAATCTAAGTGGACGTAGGTTATTACCAGATCCTGGGGCCGAACCACTATAAAATATCATGTTTTTATTATTTTCGTCATCACGTTCTTTTCAACGCATTCGTCCACGTCAAGCGTATTTTGACTCCGTGTCAGTTGCCCAAAATCAGGGTCAACACTAGTCAAGGTCGACAATAGCGTCGAGCACTGGTCGAAAAGCATTGAATTATTAGTCAAGGGCGGCCATAGCATGTTGAGCACTGGTCGTTTTGGTTAGGCTAACCAGGAGCGCATCATATGCTTGTCCGATCTATTGGTCGTGGAAACCTCAGCACCAGGTACATTAGACCAGCTCTAAGGCTGGTTATCCAGAGGATAGGGAAATGGGCCCCAGGGTGACTTATTAGTCCCGTATCCTAGGGTTGGGCCCCAGGCATTGACTTATGAGTCAAGGACGACCTTAGCACGTTGAGTGCTGGTAAAAAAGCATTGACTTATGAGTCAAGGTCGACCTTAGCATGCTAGGTGCTGGTCGAAAAGCATTGACTTATGAGTCAAGGACGGCAATAGCGCGCTGAGTGCTGGTCGATATGGTTATGCCTAATCAGGAGCATGATATACGCTTAACCGACCTATTGGTCGTGGAAAACTCAGTGTCGGGTACGCTGGGCTAGCTCCAAGGCTGGTTATACAGAGGATAAGGCAACGAGCCCCGGGGTGACTCATTAGTCCCATATCCTAGGGCGTAGAGCCCCAATATGATTTATTAATCATGGATTAGGGTGCTGAGCCCCAATATGATTCTATAATCATGTATTTTGGGCATTGGACTGCAATATGATTCATTGATCGTTTATCTTGGGCTATTGGCCCATATGATGTTGTAGTCATTTATATGGATGGTATGCATGCATGATTAGGGTTATTACTGCTAGGCATGCTTATTATGATTTGGTAACATGTATTAACTGCTTATGAGCATGCTTAAGTTTTCTTGCTGAGCCTTGGCTCACGGGTGCTTGTGGTGCATGTAAAGGGAAAAGAAAGTTGGACCATCCTTGAGTTGGAGAGCTTAGGTGACGATGTGTACATATGCGGCTGCTCGACCACCACGACCGAGATTTTGAAGAGGAACTAGGGTCAAACTCTATTTTGCCGCTTACGTCGGCTGGTTGTAACTTTTTCATTGTAATTAACCTTTTTAAATGTATTTTGGGATCCCATGTATGAAGTAAATGTTTTAATGAAACGATAGTATCTTTGACCAAATTTTTTAACCCTAACCTATTAATCATGTTTAGTTACACGGTTATGGCCAAATGACTCATTTAGCGAGTCTAGCACTATTTAAAATACACAGTGTAATGGTCCCTGAGTAGTAGGGCGTTACAGTGTAAGTAGACCATATCGTAGATTGGCAAGTCCATGTAAATCCTGTGCACTAACTAATTTTAGCACTAACTTTTTTTTGAACATATAATCATATTTATATTCCACTATGATTACGTCACTACAAATATGTTTAGCTATATGCTCGGGATTTAATAAAATTTTATATTAAATAAATAATCATGAAAATAAAACATGTGAGTAAAATGATTGACCAAGTCAATAATGATTTATATTCTTTTATTGATAATAAAACAAGATTACAAAGAAATTGAGTTTTAATTAGGGCATAAAACTCCATCAAATTGATGGGGAAACTCTAAACTTGTATCTAGCAGTTATTCAATACGCTATTAATGCAACCCTAGTCTGAGAAGCAGATACGACCTAACATCCAATATAATATATAAGCAGAAGGCTGGTCGGGGCAGAATCACGGTACCCATTAATTGAAAAATTGGCTTACTGTTTGTTGCTTGCAGCAAGAAAATTAAGGCCCTACTTTCAAGCTCATCCAATCACAGCTTTAACCGATCAACCTGTCAGGCAAGTTCTGCAAAAGCCAGAGGCATATGGTCGATTACTTAAGTGGGTGTCGAGCTCGGACAATATGATATTACCTACCAGCCAATAACTGTTATTAAAGGGAAAGCTTCAGTAGACTTTATTGTTGAACTCACTGGAATACCATAAGAGGATGAGCAAGCAAAAAACCCTGAAGACAATGAAGAAAATTGACCCGTTTGGAGGCTGTTCGTGGATGGATCCTCCAATGAGCATAATTCTGGAGCTGGACTTATACTTATCATACTTGAAGTACATCGTATTCCCTGCGCGCTAAGGTTTGGCTTCAGTGCCTCAAACAATGAGGCAGAGTACGAAGCCTTGCTAGGAGGATTACGACTCGCTAGAGATGTTAAAGCAATGGCAGTAGACATAAATAGTGATTCATAACTGGTTGTAAATCAGGTGTTGGCATCCTACCTCAGTAAGGCAAAATATCTCTTGGCACAATTAAAAAAATTTACCATCCAACAAGTGCCCTGTGACAAAAATTCCAATGCAAATACCCTAGCAAAATTTGCAAGTGCCAAGGATGCAGACACCCTAAATGTATACCAGTTGAGCACCTAGCCCAAACAAGTATTAACGAAATGGAGAAAACACTACTGCTCGATAATTCTCCCTCCTAGATGACTCCTATAGCCACGTGCCTGGGGCACAAATTATTGCCTCAAGACAGAAACAAACCCCAACGAATTTCAATGCAAGCTTCATGGTACATGATTATTGAAGGAGTAATGTACAGAAGAGGGTATTTTATGCCTTTGCTCCAATGTGTTACTAAAACAAAAGTCGAACTGCTAATGGTAGAAGTGCACGAAGGATTCCGTGGTAACCATGCAGGGGCAAAGTCTAGCCAAGAAGATATTGAGATAAGGATATTTTTTGGCCCACGATGAATGAATATTCCATGGAGTACGTCTGAAAATGTGATAAGTGTCAAAGATTCTCCAAAATTCCTCGAGCAGCGCCTAATGAACTTAAACAAATGCAGAGCCCATGGCCCTTCGTAGTATGGGGCATTGATTTGATCGGACAACTCCCAACAGGAAAGGGTGGAGTGAAATTTGTGGTGGTCGCAGTGGATTACTTTACAAAATGGATCGAAGCCGAACCACTGGCTACAATTACTTCCAAAAAGGTGCTCAATTTTTTAGTCCTAAACATCATATGCAGATATGGGCTACCAAAGAAGATCATTTCAGATAATGACACTTAGTTTGACAGTGACACATTGACAAATATTTGTGTAAGGCATAGTATCACCAAAAGCTTTTCCGTAGTTGCTCATCCCCAAGCAAATAGAAAATTAGAAGCTGTCAACAACCTTAATGGACACAATGAAAAAGCATCTCGAGCAAGCCAAAGGAAATTGGTCGGATATTTTGCTGGAAGTCTTATGGTCATATCAAACTACTATTCGAACCTCAACTAGACATACTTCATTTTTCCTAGCTTATGGATATGAAGCAATGATACCAGTTGAGTTAACCCCCCCCCCCCCCCCTCAATCGCATCGAAGGAGTACGTATGACCAAGATCAAAACCACAAATTATTAGCTGAAAGCCTTGACATGATCGAGGAACAAAGAGAAAAATCACAATTGCGAGTGGCTGCTTACCAGCAAAAAGTAGCCAGATACTTCAACTCTCGAGTCAAGAATCATTAGTTTTCCCCAGGAGATCTAGTATTGCGACAAGTGTTCCAAAACACTAGGGATCCTACAGCAGGAGTTTTATGACCAAATTGGGAAGGACCATATCAGATCGTAGAAGTACTACAACCAGTAACATACAAACTTGATCGACTGAATGGTGAACTAATTGCAAGATACTAGAATTGTGAACACTTGTGAAAATATTATCAACTAATACTAGTTGAAGGCACGTTTTTCCCACTCCCTCCGACCATCATTATTCTTGATCATTGCCCAATTGTTTATTTTTTAGGTTGTAAGGCACGTATTGCCCATTTTTTTTACTACTACCAATTGTTACGCAAACAATTTTTTTAGTTGTATGGTTATAAGACATGTTTTTGCCCTTAATAAATGACCAATAACCTAGTTCAATTCAATTCTTTATGTTTTTTCTTCAAAAACATGCATTGCTCGTAGAATTTTTAAATTCAATAAACATTTTTTTTCTATTTTATTATGAGATATATACATAGGAGTGTGCTCGACACACTCATTATTGTCAATTTTGTTATTAAATAGTATTACTTAACATGTATGATTCTTAAACAAAATTCCAAGTATACTGCTATATGATACAATATTAGAGCAGCTGTGTTAGCTCAAGCGAGTTTGGTTATTTGGAAAGTGATCAAGGGCTGATTGTAATGCCCCAAATTTCCTAATAAGGTTTAGGACCTTTATTAGGAGGCCGGGAGGGCCATAATTGATTTATTATGTGATTAAATGATAATATGCATGTTTAGGTGTATTAAATATGCATGTGAACCCATTTTTGATGAATTAGGTGATTTTCATATTTTGGCCATTTCGGACATATTTGGCATATATGTGATATGTGTGTGGTGCTTTATTATTATTTGGTTATGCCAGGGTTACTCAGCACGAGACGATCCTAGGAGGTAAGCTAGTGGGAAGTCACAACGAGATTTATTCTTGACTCGGAGTGAGTCAAGGGGTATTTAGCATTACTGGGTTATTGGGTAATGGGAATAAATATTTGATGATAAATTGGGAGTTAGTAAGATCAGGGGGAAATTCTGGAGGTTTTGACTATTTTGTCCCCAGGGGTGTTTTCGGGACCCCGAGCATTAGGATTTGCTTAAGGCTACTTAAGCTTGAAGTAACCTTTTAAGAAATAAAAAGAACGTTCATGAAGTTCTCTCTCCCTCTAAGTTCCATTTTCGTCTCCCGATCGCATTTTCGAAGGAAACTTGAGTTCTAGGATTCAGATTCAAGCGAGGATCGAGGCATAGCGATCCTAGGGAAGATTAGATGCTTATTAGCTGGAGGATTTAGTTGGAAACAACTCAATTGAAGGTAATTCAAGTTTTAAGTTCTAAGTTTTTCTAAAGTTTTTAAGCTTGAATTGGACTTTGTGTTTTGATGAGTTTTTGATTGATTTGAGACTTGGGTTTTGCTGGTTTTGGATCATGGGGATGTTTGGGAACTTTGATTTTGGGATTTGGAGATGTTTGGATAGGTTTTTGGAAGGTTTTAAAAGTGGAAAATCGGGGGAAAATAGCTGGTTCGAGGTTGGGCCGCGACCCTGTTCTTGGGCACCGCGGTCCAGGCTCGATGAAGCAGGTGGATAGTTTTCAAAGGGCTGGGGGCTGCGACGCTTGGTGATGTTTATGGCCAAAATGATGTTTTGATTAGGGGAACTCAAACCTTATGCCTCGAGATCGTTCCTACTACCCGGTTTAGTGGGATTTGATGTCCCGGAGGCTAGGTCTTGGTTCCGAGATTGGTTTTAGAACTTGAACTCATTGGATCACCATTTATGGTTGTGACTAGGTTATCACTAGAGGCTTGGAATCAGGATCATGCTTGTGGCTCGTTTATTGGTAACCTGTGCTTGGACCAAAAGTAAGAAAACTGCACCCTGTATATATGACATGCATGGTTATTATTGAGGCATGTCGAGTGTTTAAATGTGATGCACGAGAAACATGTGGTTAGGGCATGCCATGAATGTTAAATGTGAGATTGATCAAAGCTTGAGTCTCTATGTTTGTGCATGATCCTAATTATGCTAGCAATTGTTAAGTAAGCATGTTGAATGCCCTGTATTCGAATATTTAACATATGATGTATGCCTGGTTGTAACGCCCTGGATAGCCAAGACCGCTACACTATGTACTTATAAAGGTGCAAGACTTGCTATTCAAGTCATTAATTTAAAAAATGTGTCACTAAACATGTATGAGCTAGGGTTAAAAAGATTTTGGTCTTAAAAGCTTCATTTTATATAATTAAACTGTTATATACATGGTATCCCAAAAGAATCAGAGTTAAAAGTTGGTTTACAGACTTCCAAAAATACATAAACAGCTGTTAGCCATACTAAGGCAAAATAGACAATCTCTAGGTCTCGTGCCCCTACCTAAACCTCAACCGTGGCGGCCGAGCAGCTGTCCATGTACATTCTGCTCGCAGAGCTCTCCAATCAAGGCTGATCAAGCTTGCCCTTGCCTTTACCTGCACCACGTAGCACCCGTGAGCAAAGGCCCAGCAAGAAAACACGTGCAACACAAACAGTAATAACAGACAGAAAACTCACTAAGCATGAACTCTCATCAAGTAATCCACATTAATCATTCAGCATATATTCAGAATCATGGATGCAATCAAACACTTATAACATTCATATCACATAATAATCAGGGCCGACAACTTAGGCCGCACCCTCTGTTTACCCCACTGACTCCGGCCCGCTTAAACCGAGATCAGTGCATATTAAGCTGTCCTTGGCTACCATTGACCAAGCCGCGCCCTGTGCACTAGTGTAACCCTTGGCACCCTTAGGCCGTTGGTTCACTAATTATCTTGCATGGCATAATACCATCTTTTCAAGCATACACAATAGGGAACCCTTAGTCCCGTTACATATATTCAACTAGGTGTAGTTTTCTTACCTTTAATCTTTACGATTTCGGATTACGAGCGACGCTCCTCAAGCACGATCCGTTCCCGAGCCTAAGCTTTTATTACCTAGTCACAACCAAGGTAAAGGATACCATCAACAAACTTAAATGAGCTTCTAGACAAAGTTCTAATCTCCGGAACATTGAACTTCACCAAACATGGTA